>NW_028261394.1:44373675-44533005 GCF_051295495.1 Thamnophis sirtalis
GATCTGGAGCTGTCAGTTTGGCCAAATCTGGAAGATGGAAAGCATGCGAGAAGCTCTCTCTTTCATTTATAATCCCTTTATGTACAGGGGCAAAAGTTTATATTTAAACTCTTGGCTCTCTCTCGCCGACGGACCAAAGAGGCCAAATTAGCATAATGTTACATGTATATTTTAGCGATATATATATATATATATATATATATATATATATATATATATATATATATATATATATATATATATATATATATATATATATTGTAAAAAAAAAGAAAAAAACCAAATAAACATACCCCTTTCCAAAGTGAATTATGCATGTACGGCAGAAATCGGGGGGGGGGGTTTGCGTGGCGCTGGGGTGTGTGAAAATCCCACATCTTTTTGTCAGGGTGATGGGTTTTACATTAAGGAGGCAGGGAGACTAAATGAAGGAAAGCAGTTTTAATTTTTAACCGTTTTTGGTCCGGCCCACGAAACGGCATTTTGACAGTTTTCAAACTGACATTTGAATAATTGGATTAATTTGCAGAAGGAAGCCAGATCGCCATTCGAGGCTCAAGTGTGTATGCCTTCCATGCTGTCTGTCTGCTAAATTAGAGGATACGTTTGTGTGTGTGTCTGTGTGTGTCACACACACACAGACACACACACAGAGTATATTACAGAAGTGAGTACACCCCCTCAAGTTTTGTAAATATTTAAGTACCGTATTTTCACCCATATAACCCGCGGGTTATATGCGGTTTTTACATGCACAGCGCCCCCCTGCGGGTTATATGCGTGGGCGGGGTATACAGAAAATATTTTACACGATCGGAGGCTTACACGATCGGAGGCTTGCTTCTTTCTCCGTTTCTTCCCCCACCCCGATCTCAGCTGTTTCCTTCTCCTCCGTTCCTTTCCTCTTCCCCAGCGTGCGCAGGCTTCTTTCTCCGTTCCTTCCCCCACCCCGATCTCAGCTGTTTCCTTCTCCTCCGTTCCTTTCCTCTTCCCCAGCGTGCGCAGGCTTCTTTCTCCGTTCCTTCCCCCACCCCGATCTCAGCTGTTTCCTTCTCCTCCGTTCCTTTCCTCTTCCCCAGCGTGCGCAGGCTTCTTTCTCCGTTCCTTCCCCCCCCATCTCAGCTGTTTCCCTTCTCTTTTACTCGTCGCGGGTTATATGCGTGGGCGGGTTATATGCGTGGGCGGGTTATATGCGTGGGCGGGTTATATGCGTGGGCGGGTTATATGGGTGAAAATACGGTATATCTTTTCATGTGACAACACTGAAAAAATAACACTTGGCTACAATGTAAAGTAGTCAGTATACAGCTTGTATAACAGTATAAATGTGCTGTCCCCTCAAAATAACACAACACACAGACATGTGTGTGTGTGTGTGTGTGTGTGTGTGTGTTGTGTCACAACCCCTGATATGCCCAAATATGGGAGGAAGCATACTGCTTCCTTAATCTGTCTATCGGCTCATCACAAGAGACCATCACGACAGAA
Source organism: Thamnophis sirtalis (assembly GCF_051295495.1). Classification (NCBI taxonomy): domain Eukaryota; kingdom Metazoa; phylum Chordata; class Lepidosauria; order Squamata; family Natricidae; genus Thamnophis; species Thamnophis sirtalis. Next base: position 44,375,164 of record NW_028261394.1, read on the forward strand.
AGCATTATTTTTACTGTTCCCTTCGTTACGTTTGTGTTGCATTTGTGCTGATAAATAAATAAAGCGAGACTAGTATAGATCTATTTCAAGCTATTTAGCTCTCATCAGCTAGCCATACCCAGGTTCGAATCCCAGTAAGGGTATGGCTCAAATTCTCTTCTTAAAAACTTCCAGTGTTGGAGCATTCACAACTTCTGGGGGCAAGTTGTTCTGCTGGTTAATTGTTCTATAGGGAAATTTCTCCTTATTTCTAGGTTGCTTCTGTCCTTGGTTGGTTTCCATCCATTGTTCCTCGTCTTGCCTTCTGATGCTTTGGAGAATAGTTTGGGCTTCTTGTCTTTGTAGAAGGCCTTCAAATATTGGAAGACTGCTATCACATCTCCCCTAGTCTTTCTTTTTTGCTAGACTGGACATATCCATTTCCCGCAGCCATTCCTGTCCTATCATCGCTACATCCTTGCTTATTTCACAAGGAAAATGTGAAGGGGAACATGGAAATGATAGTATCATCCTACAAAGCTGAAAGCAGAGTATTAAAATATAGCTATGTAAACACTTCTTTGGTTTACCGTTCGTTTAAAAAGACATCATGCAGAGGTAAAGCTTGATCCAAGACCACCCACCCTAAAATAAACATCTCATTCAAAACCTTCTGAAATATAATATTCCCTACTAGTTTAGCTGAATCAGTCCAGCGACCCCAAATAATGAAGGATAAATCAATAGGACTATAGTGTTCCTTTCAAAACGGGGCACTGAGAATGATCTAATAAATTGAGGAGGTCAAATGATTGAGGTGGGGCAAAATATAATCCTTAAGATGGTAGTTAATAACTGAGCATCGTTATGGAATCCTGAAGCCATCACTGAGTTGGTTCTAAGAAGTCACCATTGAAGGGGAGAAAACCCAAGATCTCAATGGAAACAAGGATTGCTGGGTTTAGAAGAAGAAATTTGAGTTGCTTAGACAAAACCACTCTGGAATACAACAGTTTGGTGGTTGATGGCTCACTAGAGAATTGGAAAGGATTCTTCAGACTTTCCCTAGCTCCATCTACTTATCCACTATGGAACTCACGTTGTTGTTTGTTTGTTTCTTTGATCTCATGAATGACATCTTTTAGATGTCTGCATGGATCCTTGGTCTCCAGAACCACATCTTTTAGATGTCTGCATGGGACCTTGGTCTCCAGAACCACATCTTTTAAATGTCTGCATGGATCCTTGGTCTCCAGAACCACATCTTTTAGATGTCTGCATGGGACCTTGGTCTCTAGATCCACATCTTTTAGATGTCTGCATGGATCCTTGGTCTCCAGAACCACATCTTTTAGATGTCTGCATGGGACCTTGGTCTCCAGAACCACATCTTTTAAATGTCTCCAGAATATTTTAGATGTATCTCCTGAAAATAGCAAAATGATCATGGTAGAGAGAATTTTTTTTCCAGTAAGGAGAATCCAACTGATGACCTCCTGTAGCCTGAGAGGGAATAACATAGTTGGCATTTGGGAGAGCGACTTGAAAAGAAACGAAATAGGAAGGGCCTTACTGCTGTCCCATTTGTAACTTTACTCAAGCTGTAATCATGTTGATTGTCTTACATTAACCTTCTAATTTCCAATTTGGGGTTTTGCTACATAATCTCTAGGAGAGCACATCTAATCGTCATGCGTCCCATAGCCTTTATGTAAACTCAACGCGTTCGCCTCCATGTGTCTCTACTAAGTGGAGCAGCGTCTTCTGGCTGAGCCGTAGAGACATTAAATTACTAAGTAAATCAATACAGCATTGTTATGTCACCATATCTTTTTCAAAGACCAGCTCAAATTTAGTCCGCTGTTCCTTTGATCCATTCCATTTAGTTGCAAGTACACTTGCTATTATACTAACTGTTGTTTGTATGTTATTTTAGGTTGTTGGGTGTTTTTTCTTTCCCCCTAAAAAAAAAAAATCTGAAGTAGCTATTTAGCAATTTAAATGAAAACGTAATTAGGTTACATCTGTTTTACATGCACATAATTCCATGCAGATGTAAAGATTTATTAAACCCATATTTTCTTTTAGGCAAACTCCCCTTTTCACCCGTTTCTCTTCCCTCCCCTCCCTCCCTGCCAATTTTAGCAATCAAGAAGCAAATATTTCTCTTTTCTCAGGGAAAAAAAAAGCGGGGGGGGGGGAAGAAAACCCAATTTGAGGAAACAAAGCTGAGTATTTCCAGAAGAAAGCCGAAGTGACAAAGTAAACAATATGCTAATTACATTATTTATGAGCTCCGTTTCAAAGTTGGAAGGCAATGTTTGGGCAATTAAGAGAGACACATACTTGTCTCAGGAATGGGAGGTAGAAAGTTTGATGAGACCCTATTTTCACACATTAATTAAAAAAAAGAAAGAAATGACACAAGGATTTAACGGGAAGAGGTGCGAGAGAGTGATTGGGAAATTGGGAGTAGTTTACAAAACTCAGGATTCAAGATTCAAATCCTACTTTAGTCTATGCGTCAGGAGAAGGTGACCAAGTTATGTTTTCTATCTCATGGGGACTCTCAATTGCCCTTCTGATGGACTTTCTCTCCCTCGCTCCTTTTCCCCTCCCTCTGTCTTCTATAATATTCTATAATATATCTGCCTGTCTACAGTATCTATCATCTAGATATAATATCTATCTTTGTCTCCCCTCATCTGTCTATCTACCCACCCATCCATCCATCCATCTATCATATATACGTATATACACTTTCTCTCTTTTCTCTTTTCTCTCTTATTCTCTTTCTCTTATTCTCTATCTCTCTTACTATCTCTTACTCTTTCTCTATCTCTTACACGCTTTCACTCTCTGTCTCTGTCTCATTCTCTCTCTTATTCTCTTACTATCTTTTACTTTCTCTGTCTCTTACACGCTTTCTCTCTGTTTCTCTCTTATTCTCTCTCTCTTATTCTCTTACTATCTCTTACTCTTTCTCTCTCTCTTACATGCTTTCTCTCTCTCTGTATCTCTTATTCTCTTTGTCGCTTGTTCTCTCTCTCTTATTCTCTCTCTCTTAGTATATTTTCCTCTTCCTCTCTCTCTTACATGCTTTCTCTCTCTGTCTGTCTCTTATTCTCTCTCATTCTCTTTCTTACTATCTCTTACTCTTTCTCTCTCTCTTACACACTTTCTCTGTCTCTTGCATGTTTTCTCTCTCTGTGTGTCTCTTATTCTCTCTCTTCTCTCTCTTATTCTCTTTCTCTCTTACTATCTCTTCCTCTTCCTCTCCTACATGCTTTCTCTCTCTCTCTGTCTCTTATTTTCTCTCTCATTCTCTCTCTTACTCTCTTTCTCTCTTACTATCTCTTACTCTTTCTCTCTTACATGCTTTCTCTCTCTGTGTGTCGCTTATTCTCTCTCTCTTATTCTGTTTCTCTCTTAGTATCTCTTATCCTCTCTCTCTCTCTCTCTTACACACTTTCTCTCTCTCTTATTCTCTCTTCCTTATTCCCTCTCGCTCCCTCTCTCTCGTATTTACTCATAACGTACAGTGCTTTTAGTGAAAATCTTGAGAATATAAACCGGTTAGAAGCCCCTAGAAATGAAATATGCTTCCACCCCCACCCACCCCAAACAGATCTGGCCACTGCCATGGGATTCATAACCAGTATGGAAAGTCATTTCTGTTCACTCCCCCCACCACCACAAACCCCCTTTGCTTCTCACGCCTTCTCCCGGGTGTGCTATGACAGTTCCCATTGCCGATGAAGGCAACAAATGTCTGTTGTGACTGTGAAAGTCAGCGAGAGGGCAGGTGGGACTTCGGATGTCGCAATAGCCCATGTTTCACCGACAGAAACAAGTTTGATTTATCGTGCTACAAAGAGGGGCACCAGGCTGCTGTTCTTCGCTTTGGTTCCCCTTGTCAGTTAAATATGCAAGTACAAACAGTTTTTTAACGTAGCTTTTACCTAAAACAAGCCTTGGGCACTGCTCACATACTTTGACACAGGAAAATTGAGCTGCTTTGAACTTCTATGTTTCTTGATAACTGCTCAGTATGCCTCCTGAAGGTTCACCTGTGGGCATTTTTTTTCCCCCCTGTCCTCCTTTCTAAGTCCCAATTCCTTTGATTAATTGCCAGGACAGATCAGCCTCAATGAATAACTCCTATCTCATAATTCTTCCTCCTGTCGGAGTTGAAAGAGGAATGTTGAATAGGTAAATCCTCCCAACTGAGTTTGAACGATTTTGAGATTCCCGATTTTTTTTTTAAAAAAAAGTGATGGTTTAATTGCAACCCTTGACTCAAGTGCCTTAGCAAAGATGGGAATATTCTCTCCTTGGCCAGAAAATGTCAGATTGGGTAGAAGGAGTCCAGGGGTGGTATTCAGCCGGTACGGACCGGTTTTGGTCAAGCTGGTAGTGCCCACCCTGGCGCTATGCCTTCCTATTCAGCCACATCTTCTAAGGCATACGCATGCATGGAAGCCGTGCGCACGAGAAAAGTGTATGCGCGTAAGGCCACTCGCATGCATGGAAGATCACAATTTCGGTGCGTGGCGAACCGGTGGCAAAATTAGGTGAAATCCACTTCTGAAGGACTCCAAGATTTCGGCATAGACATATTGGGAGTTGTGTAGATCAGAGAATGGAGAAATTAAGAGATTGTATGGATTTTCACAGGGAAGCGGTGGCTCAGTGGCTAAGATGCTGAGCTTGTCGATCAGAAAGGTCGGCCATTCGGTGGTTCAAATCCCTAGCGCCACGTAACGGAGTGAGCTCCCGTTACTTGTCCCAGCTTCTGCCAACCTAGCAGTTCAAAAGCAAAATGCAAGTAGAAAAATAGGAACCACCTTTGGTGGGAAGGTAACAGCGTTCCGTGCTCCTTTGGCATTTAGTCATGCTGGCCACATGACCACGGAGACGCCTTCGGACAGCGCTGCCTCTTCGGCTTTGAAACGGAGATGAGTACTACCCCCTAGAGTCGGCAACGACCAGCACATATGTGCGAGGGGAACCTTTACATTTACCTTATGGATTTTTAGGCCCAACACAGTATGGAGAAAAATATGTAAGAGGGGTTATATTCCAAAGCTTGGATTCAAATCTCCATTGACCAGGAAATTCAATCCGTGACCTGAAGATTTCAGCCTTTCTTCGCATCTGACAGGAAAGTAATGCCCAGAGAAAGAAAGGCATAGAATTCATGTCATGAATACAGTTTGAAAATGCCATATTTGGAGAGAACAAGAATGTTCTCTCATCTTGCAGTGGGGGGGTGGGAAACGATGGGAATTTCATTCGGCTGGATTTACGGCGCGCATTAAGCCAAAAAGCAGCGGTTGCAGTTTGTACACCATTATTTATGCCTTAATGTGTGATGTGACCCCGGCCGATGGTAGTTTTAGTCAATAAACCATGATTAAGCTGGGCCTGCCTGTGACATGTGAGCCAGCCATTCTCTTTTCTCTAGAGGAAGAACATTTTTGGGGCAACAGTGAAGGCAGTCAGATTTCCTGCACATTCTTCTTAATTTTTTTTTTTATTATTAAAAAGGTAATTCTAATTTCCTGGCTAGTAGCCCTTCTAAGCCCAAACCATAATTGATCTTTGAAGGTTAGATAGCAACCTCTCGACTAAACGTTGACCTCTTTTACTTGATGGCCCTCAAGCTTGGCATCTCGGCTGCATTAATTGATTATTTTAATAAGGGGGCACACTAAATCTTTCTAGGGGTTGTAATAAAGAATGATCTGGAGGCTTTGAAACCACATGGTTGCTTTGACAGAGCCATAACAGCCGCATGAGCTGAATTTAACCTGAAGAACCAAGAGCAAAGAACCTTCCTTGTTAATGCCTTATTAACAAGGGCCTCCATTAAGTTATTATTATTATTATTATTATTGGCCTGAAAGAGTTCTTCTCCTCTGAACCCCAATCAGCTAAAGGCATTTGATGAATGTGTTATAAACACCGTATTTTCCCAAAAACAAGACAGGGTCTTATTTTCTTTTGACCCCTGAAATAAGCGTTTGGCCTTATTTTCGGGGAGGTGTTATTATTTTTGAGGTGTAGGAAGCAGTGAGTGTGGTCACCTCGTGGCTGCTGCTGTGTTGCAATATTTTTGGGGAGGGCTTATTTTCGGGGGAGCACAGGTGGGTTGCTGCCGGTCCAGCCAAACAGGTAGTGGAATTCAGGTCTGGGTTGCAGAACCGGCAGAGAGAGAGAGAGAAGGGGGGAGAGAAGAGAAGGAGAGAGGGAGGGAGGAGAAGGAGAGGGGGGGAGAGAGAGGGAGGAGAGAGAGGGAGGGAGGAGAAAGATGGGGAAGGAAAGAGGGGAGAAAGAGAAGGGGAGAGAGAGAAAGGAGAAAGAGAGAGAAAGAGAGGGTGGAGGGAGGGAGAGGAGAAACACAGAGAGAGAAAGAGGCGAGAGAGGAGAAGGGGAGAGGAGAGGAGAAAGAGAGAGGAGAGAGAGAAAGAGGGAGAGAGAGAGAGAGAAGGGGGAGAGAGAAGAGAAAGAGAGAGGGAGGGAGAAGAAAGAGGGAGAAGGAAAGAGAGGAGAAACAGAGAAAGAGAAGGGGAGAGAGAGGAGAGAGGGGGGAGAGAGGGGAGAGAGAGAAAGGAGAAAGAGAGAGAAAGAGAGGGTGAAGGGAGGGAGAGGAGAAACAGAGAGAGAAAGAATGAGAGAGAGGAGAAGGGGAGAGGAGAGAGAGAGAAAGAGGGAGAGAGAGAGAAGGGGGAGAGAGAAGAGAAAGAGAGAGGGAGGGAGAAGAAGCAGAGAGAGAGGGGGAGAGAGAGGGAGGAGAAAGAGAAGGAGGGAGGAGAAAGAGGGAGAAGGAAAGAGGAGAAACAGAAAGAGAAGGGGAAAGAGAGAAAGGAGAAAGAGAGAGAGGAGAGAGGGAGGGAGAGAAAGGAGAAACAGAGAGAGATAAAAAGGGAGAGAGAGGAGAAGGGGAGAGGAGAGAGAGGAGAAAGAGAGAGAGAGAGAGACACTGAGAATGTCTGAACCAATAAGACAGTGAAGGTGCATAAGCACACATACATACACACATATAAATTGAAAAAAAGCAATTGCCTTCAAAATAAAAGCAGCGTAGTTGTATTGCATGCATAGTGTACAGTTATTTAGATCTAATTTCTGATTGACATCACATGGGCCCGACAGGGACAACCAAACGGCCAGATGTGGCCAAGGGTACCCTAAAAAAAAGATCCCCAGACTTGACCCAGGCAATCAGATCAATCAAATCAGAATAAAGAAATTAGCAAGTATATTCAGGTGGCATCATAACTCTGTGCCCGCCTTCCCCCCCACCCCATCTCCATCAGCAAGGCAAACTATTATGACAATGGATAAGTACTGGGAGAAATATCTCCCTTCCCTCCATCCCAATTCTGGCTCCGTTAATTAAATTCTATCGTGTAGCCCGAGCTTTTTTTGGCAGGGCCCATTTTTTGACTGATTGGAGCCTTTGAGATGAAGCAGGCATGTGGAACAGGAGACGGATGGCATGTAAGGTCCAGGTAATTAATTAATTGATCAGCGTGGATCGTCTTCCCCACCTCTCGGATGAAGGTGAAGGATGACCCTCCTAGGTAAATGATGCTCTCGTTCACACCTGGGAGTATCTCGCCAGATGTATAAATTGGACCGTCTCTTGGCGTCCCGTGCACAATTCCAGACTGTTGTCTCGGTACCCAGAAGACAAATGACAAGACCCACAGCCCAGGTTTTTGGACCTGCTCCAACGTCTCTGTAAACATCTGCACCCGTGTCTGATTTGCCAATGGCACAGTGGCAGATAGGACAGCGCCCCAGAGGGTTAATGCCATTGCTCAGAGGGTCATGGGTTGTCCTCTCCCCTCTTTGGAAGAGGTTTATAGCTCCCGCTGCCTTAAGAAAGTTCAAAACATCCTTATACTTAATTACAGATTGTACAGTTATAGAGACTAATTTGATTCTGAACTTAATAACGGTAGCAAGATTATTGGTGGCGCAGTACTGGAAGAAGGAAGAATTGCCTACTAGGTGGCGCAGTGGTTAAATGCAGCACTGCAGGCTACTGCTAGATCAGCAGGTCAGCGGTTCAAATCTCACCGGCTCAGGGTTGACTCAGCCTTCCATCCTTCGAGGTGGGTAAAATGAGGACCCAGATTGTTGGGGGCAATATGCTGACTCTCTGTAAACCGCTTAGAGAGGCCTGAAAGGCCTATGAAGCGGTATATAAGTCTACTGCTATTGCTATTGCTATTCAAGAATGGATGTTAAAAGTAGTAAACTTAGCAGAGATGGCCAAAATCTCAGCATATTTGAAGGACCATTCAGATGAGAAATACAAGCTGGAATGGAGAAGACGGATTGATTACATTCAAAATAAATATCAGACTAAGAAATTTCAATTAGCTTATGAATGAACAAGGAACGTTATAACTTATCTAAATTTAGCTTAATAAAAGGGGAGTTAAAGTACAAGAGGGAGGTAGGATGCTATAGTTAGTTAGCTTATGTTAGTGTATGATTGTTAAATGTTTATACCCTGTATTTTGGCCTGGGAAGTCGGGGGGAGGGAGGGTTGGAGGGGGGGGTAGGGGGGGGTAGAGGGAGGGAAGGGGAAGGGGAAATATGTGTAAAATTTATTAAAACTTTTCAACAACAACAAAAAAAAGAAAGTTCAAAACATCCTTAAAGATTCATCTCATCCTAGGCATTCTTTTTTTTTTTTAACTATTACCATCTGGCAGACGGTACAGGATAATAAAAAACAAGGACGAATAGGCTGAACAACAACTTTTCAGAAAGGAAACATACCTATTTTCCCATCACATTCCCCCCCAAAAATTGTTGCTTGCATGCTTTGCTTTTGCCTCTTGTCAAGAAAAATGGCTGGGAAAAGCTGCGCCTGTTTGAAATACTTTCGCTGACAGAGCTGTGGGCCCTATATTTAGCTGGTTGCTTTCCCAATAAAATTAAACAAAAGCTTGCGTGCATCTGCTTCTCATCGCAGGGGATGGCGGTTAAAGAATAGCAAACTCCCTCCCCCCCCACTTAAGTGATAGTCCAGCTACTTTTTTAAAAATTATTTTAGTTATTTGCATGCTGCCCTCATTGTTTTTACAGAGGGATAGAGAGGGGAGGGAGGGAGGGAGGGAGGGAGGGAGGGAGGGAGAGAGAGAGAGAGAGAGAGAGAGAGAGAGAGAGAGAGAGAGAGAGAGAGAGATTGATTGATTTGCCAAAAGTCCCCCAGGCAGCTTTCATAGCTAAGGCAGGACTAAAACTCACTGTCTCCTGGTGATTGGTCCGAAGTTCCCCAGGCAGGTTTCATTGCTAAGGCGGGTTCAGAACTCACTGTCTCCTGGTGATTGGTCCGAAGTCCCCCAGGCAGGTTTCATAGCTAAGGCGGGACCAGAACTCACTGTCTCCTGATGATTGGTCCAAAGTCCCCCAGGCAGCTTTCATAGCTAAGGCGGGACCAGAACTCACTGTCTCCTGGTGATTGGTCCGAAGTCCCCCAGGCAGCTTTCATAGCTAAGGCGGGACCAGAACTCACTGTCTCCTGGTGATTGGTCCGAAGTCCCCCAGGCAGCTTTCATAGCTAAGGCGGGACCAGAACTCACCATCATGGTGATTGGCCCAAAGTCACCCAACCATGACTTTCATGGCTAAGGCGAGGCTAGAACTCACCATCTCCTAGTTTCTAGCCAGGTGACTTAATCGCTAGACCAAACTAGCTCTCAGTCTGTGGGTTAATTAAATGCCGTAAGCATGTAGATCAGAAAGGTCGGCAGTTCGGCGGTTCGAATCCCTAACGGAGTGAGCTCCCGTGACTTGTCCCAGCTTCTGCCAACCTAGCAGTTCGAAAGCACATAAAAATGCAAGTAGAAAAATAGGAACCACCTTTGGTGGGAAGGTAACAGCGTTCCGTGCGCCTTCGGCATTTAATCATGCCGGTCACATGACCACGGAGACGTCTTCGGACAGCGCTGGCTCTTCGGCTTTGAAACGGAGTTGAGCATCATTCCCTAGAGTAGGGAATGACTAGCACATATGTGCGAGGGGAACCTTTACCTTTTATCCCTTAAAAAAAAAAATCAGCAAACGTTGAGATAATAACACTGTCTGCAGAGAGAACCATAACATGACATTACCCCATCAAGTTATATAGAATTCATCCATTTCCTCTCCTCCCGGGTCCGAGGAGTGTCTCTTTTAATGGGTGTGTCTGCTATATTTAATAGACTTCTAATTAAAGTGTTGTTGTATAATTTTGTATGCATTGCTGTGGTTGTCTTAGTCGGGGAAGAGTAATTACATGTAATGACAAAAGTGAGATGAATGTATGTAATCACATAATTAGAATGTGTGTGTGTGTGTGTGTGTGTGTGTGTGTGTGTGTGTGTGTGTGTGTGTTTGTGTCTGGATTTCCGTTCACCTCCTGATCCCGACTATAAAAGGAAAAAAAAATCAAATTTTTCATTAAAAACACCAGATTTTTCACGAATATCACAGGGTGTAAAAAATGGTGTATTTCTAGTTGATCTGTCAAGAAAGGCTCTCATTCTTTCCCGATTCTGAAGAATAAGAGACGTCTTTCCCCATGCATGTCACAAAAGCAGCACACCAACACATCAATTTTCTGGTCCAAGGATGTTTAAACAATTATTCTTAATGAAGGAGAGTTCCCACGTAGGGTGTAATGTAGCGTCATCAATGGATGCTGCCATTTGCATGGAAGATGCAGTTAAATGGGATAAGGCCCAGACAGAATCTATCCTTCCTTCCTTCCTTCCTTCCTTCCATCCATCCATCCATCCATCCATCCATCCATTTATCCATCCATCCATCCATCTATCTATCATCTATCTATCTATCTCTATCTATCTCTATCTATCTATCTATCTATCTATCTATCTATCTATCTATCTATCTTTCTATCTATCTATCTATCTATCTATCTATCTATCTATCTATCTATCTATCTATCTATCTATCTAAGTGTGTGTGTCCAATGTGTTTGGTGGGAAGGAGATGAGATTCCCAGTGATTGCACCCAGCCAAGGTGGCGCAGTGGTTAAATGCAGCACTGCAGGCTACTGCTAGATCAGCAGTTCAGCGGTTCAAATCTCACCGGCTCAGGGTTGACTCAGCCTTCCATCCTTCCGAGGTGGGTAAAATGAGGACCCAGATTGTTGGGGGCAATATGCTGACTCTCTGTAAACCGCTTAGAGAGGGCTGAAAGCCCTATGAAGCGGTATATAAGTCTACTGCTATTGCTATTGCTATTTGGCAAGATCTCCTACAAGATTAATACCTGGTTTTACCATTAGACACACCTATTTCCTTCATAGCCACCTATGGCTCTGGTTTTCCTAGTTGCAGTGTATGACTGAAAGTTGGACCATAAGGAAGGTTGAGCACCAAAGAATGGAGGCCTTTGAACTCTGGTGCTGGAGAAGACTCCTGCGAGTCCCTTGGACTGCAAGGCAATCAAAACGCTCAATCCTAGAGGAGATCAACTCTGACTGCTCTTCAGAAGGCCAGATCCTGGAAAGGAAACTCCAATATTTTGGCCACCTAATGAGAAGGAAGGACTCCCTGGAGAAGAACCTGATGCTGGGAATGATGGAAGGCAATAAAGGAGGGGATGGCAGAGAAGGAGGTGGCTGGATGGAGTCACTGAAGCAGTCGGTGTGAGCTTAAATGGACTCCAGAGGATGGTAGTAGACAGGAAGTCCTGGAGGAACGTTGTCCATGGGGTCGCGATGGATCGGACACCACTTTGCAACTAACAGCAACATGTCCTTCCTACCTGACTTCCGACTTCTGCATTCTTGAAACACGCCATGCAGTTTTGTTTTGTTTTTCTTATGACGTTGCTTCTCTTCCAACAAGTCATATTCCCAGTCATGGATATGGAACACAGGAGTCCATTTCTGTTTTCCAGGACTATTTTGTGGACTTGGAGTTGGGTTTTCAATTAGCACCCTCACTTCATGTTCCAGTTCTCTCCGGTTCTTTCCAATAAGATGTTTGAGCAAGCCCCATCCGATTTATCATCTCAGGTAGCATTTGGCTAACAACTGTGCCGTCAGATATTTATGATCTAGCGTTCCATTTGGGGTCCCTTCGTCATTTGCATCTTGCCTGCATGCCAAAGACATATATTTTATTCTTCAATCAGGTCATATCGACACATGAAAGACACTTCCTATAAATTCTTTACTGCAGCTTGTGATTCAGGAAATATTTTATGGAAGACATATTTTAAGTTGTCCATCCTTTGATTTCCCTCAGAAACTAATAAATAATCAACAAAAATATGATTAAAGGGAAAACTTGTGAACTGCATCCAGAAAGGAAGGCTAGCTGGTAGAAAAATCTTTCTGATCCATATCCATTTATTCTCAGAAACGGAATTCTAACTGAGGTTTTCAAAAAAAAAAAATCTGATGAAAGCTTTGGCTAAGTTTTAGCATCAGATACCCATCTTCAAACCCTCGGTTGAAGTCTGCAAAAGGGTGGAAGTTTGGATGTGGAAATTATAGAAAGATGAAGTGGGTTTTAGTCTGGATGGCAAATTATTTATCTTAGGTAATTAAAGTTTCTGGAAACAAATTGAGTTTGAAAACAAATTCAATTATTTGTTCAAAGAAATGTTCCCCAGAACTTGGTTTAACTCCTTTTTTAAAGGAAAAGTAGTGCAGAAAAGTAATTTTTGCAAAGAAATTGAGATTCTATGTAGATTAAAAAAATAATACACAGAGCATTTAAAAACCAATGTAGATTTTGCTAAAAGCAGTTATATGACATGGTAAATAATACTCCGCAGTACTGTACGAGTGGAGTTGAACGAGGGAAAAGAACATTTATTTTGGAAAAGTCTGCAAAGATTCTCATTCAACAGCCAAGTCATGGCTGTTTTTAGGAAATGAAAAAGCACCTTATTTCAGAAGTATTTTGGGCATGAAAAACAATACAAAATATGTATAGGTCAGATATTCTTAAATGCCATATACAGTCAAGCAAGTCATCACCATGGAGAAATTGCAATATGGTTAATAGGCATATATGAGCAAAATTACGCTTGAGATAAGTTGATCTTAAGCAGTGTTTTTCAACCTTGGCAATTTTAAGATGTGTAGACTTCAACTCGCAGAATTCCTCAGCACTTTCTCTCCTCCTCTCTCTCTCCCCCTCTTCCTCCCTCCCTCCCTCCCTCCCTTTCTTTCTTTCTTTCTCTCTATTTCTTTCTCTTTTTCTCTCCCCCTCTTCCTCCCTCCCACTCTTTCTTTCTCTCTATTTCTCTTTTTCTCTCCCTCTCTTTCCCCCTCCCTCTCTTTCTCTCTGTCTCTGTCTCTTCCTCCCTCTCTCCTTTCTATTTCTCTTTCTGTCTCTTCCCATCCATCCAACCAAATCCACCATGCTCGTCTAATGCAAAAGAGCTTTAAACTAACCACACTAGGATGAGAGAGAAGAACAAATCCAATATTGGATTAATCAGGACTAAAATCCATCTCCCTACTCCTACTCCAGCGCCTTAGAGATGGATGGAGATAGAAGATTGATTCTCTTTAACCAGAAATGCTCGTTGCGGGCGAATTTAACTCATTTCCTAGTAAAGTTCTTCTCTCTCCCCCCGCCCCTCCTCAATTCCTCCAAAAGGGGATTGCATCTCTCCCCTTCCTCTAATTCTTGCAGCAGGTTGGAAGAGGAGAGGCTGTGGAAGGAGATAACGTCAGAAATAAAAGGACGCAGAGGGAGAATCAGCTAGGAAAATCTCATTGGAGGGCCTCCTATCCGATCAATGATTCCCGTGGCAGTTAAATTAGAGGCCAGGTTTATTCTGCTAAATCCGTTGTCCAAACAATTCTCTAATTTTGGCCTCTGCGGTGCTTTCTGTGAAGAACAATTGGGGGGGTGGGAGGGAAGGAAACTCGAGTTTCTGTCTGTTTGTCTGTCTCTGTCTATATATATTTTAAAGCTTACTTTTAATTTTGTAAAAACCAGGGTTGCATTCAGATCTGATTCCCAGCCCCAGTCTCTTGACCTTTTAATTACTTTATTTGAAACAGCGCTGAGGGTATAATAAAAAAAAAAAAAACTGGAGGGGTTGCCTCTCCTTTGCTGTATTCATAAATTAAAGCTGTTAGCTCCGCCGAGGTGAAAGTCAAGCCAGAGTGTTCATTACTACTCCACTGACGTCTTGTCAATAGCCCTGCTTTTTAGTTTGTTCTAGTCAGCACTTGCGTTCATTTTGTTGGGCCATTGGGAAATAAATACAACAAGATTATACATTTGGAAAATACCACGCAAGAGTTCATGGAGAAGGAAGGGAGGAAGGAGGGAGGGGGGGGACGGGGATGGAAGCAAGAAAAAGCATAAGCGAATGATAAATTATAGACTGGGTAGAAAGTGACAGGTTATCTGGTGCTATTAACAGCCAGAGATAATTGCAGTTGAATATTTGTAGTGGTAAGTTTTCCAGCTTACAACTACACAGCGCTCAAGATCAATCTTCGAGGGGAACAAAGCAATTTGTATGAAAACTTAATTCACCGGTTAGGTTTCTGCAGTGTACAAGGGAGCCCACATACGGTCTTTTCAGGAAGTTCAAATGCACCGCCCCCACGGAGAAGCATATTAATGTTCCCAGCTTTGGAGAAACTGGCTTGGAATGAAAACAAATGCATGCCCTTGTACTCTACGTTATCTCTATTTAATCCAAAGTGTACAATTTGCTTCTCAAGGAAGTTAGTGTCCCCTGTTTTCCAAATCGAAAGCCTTTGTTTGACTGGTGGGGTCAAGAGCGGGAAATCAGAAGTCCAGTCAGTTTGAAGGAATCTATACGTTTATTGTATGCAAAAGGCTCTCTACAAGAATCTGCTCTACTAACAGTCAAAGTGAGTTGGCGGTAGAGTTCCTGGTGGGCTGGACTTAGATCTTTTGTGGGCACCAAGGGACTTGAGACTGATGATGTGCTTGACCCCTCATTCAGCCTGGTCATCTTTTACATCTTGGATCCAACTGCAAGGGCTTTTAATTATTTATAAACGAAACGCGTGACCCGACAAATGAGCGCCCGATAACAACGCACCGACAAAACCGCGGCAATAAAACCGTGATGGCGACAGCGCACCCACAAAGGCACGCTGACAAAAGAGTGGCGACAGAAGCGCGATTACGGTTAAGGTAAGAGTTAGGGTTAGGTTAGGGTTAGGTTTAGGGTTACCTTTAGGGTTAGGTTTAGAGCGCGCTTCTGTCGGTGCGCTGTTGTCGGCGCGCTTCTGCGCTCATTCATCAGCACGATTTTGAACTTGCAGTTTTTTCCCTGCAGTTTCGTTGACGCGCTTTTGTCCAGCGCGCATTTGTCGGTGAACCCAACGAAACGTTTTTCTGCTCGCTTTCTTGCTTCTGTCGTTTGTGAAATATCAGTGCTACTTATTTGAGGTGTCGCTGAAATTAAATAGGTCCAAAAATTACAGATATGTTTTATTTATTTATTTAGCTACTGATTTATTACATTTATATGCTGCTTGAGGGACATTACCGCTTTTGAACTTTGGATAGATGGAATAGCAATAGCATTTAGACTTATATACCACTTTACAGTGCTTTACAGCGCTCTCTAAGCGGTTTACAGAGTTCAACCTTTTGCCCCCAACAATTTGGCTCCTTGTTTTGCCCACCTCGGAAGGATGGAAGGCTGAATCAACCTTGAGCCTATTGGGATTTGAACTGCCAAATTGCAGGCAGTCAGCAGAAGTAGCCTGCAGTGCTGCACTCTAACCACTGCGCCACCGAGATAACAGCTGTCTTTCCATTCAGAAATTGGTTAAATTGATTTCCCTTTTCTGTTTAATTATTCCTGCAGTGTCTTGTATACCTGATGTGGGAATAGTGCTAGGAGAAGAACATGGGGGTAGAAAAATGGTTTAAGAAAGAAAATATAGTATTCATAGTTCAGGATTGAACAGTGGAGCCTCGGTGTGTCTTGGTTGTTGGCTTGAAGACATTTCCTTACCAGAATAGGTAACATTATCAGTGCTAGAGGGTGTAGGGTTTGTTCCCTGTTTATATACAATAGCTTGCCCTGCCAGTGTTGATGGGGATATGATTTTCTCTCTGTTAATTCTTTGATTGGGGTATTGCTTTCTTCTTGATTATTTGTCTGGTGTTAATCCCTGCTTATCTGGGGAGGATACGTTTTGGTCACTCTGTTAAGCAGGCTAGACAGATGCTGGGTTTTATTTTGATGAGGACCCCAATGAGCAATTACGATTAGATAAAAATAAATTGTATCGCTTTGTCCATGTCTTGTTTTTTTTTATCCCTTACCCTCGGGCAGTTTCCTCCAACAGGCTGAGCTCACAGTTGTAGACAGACCCATGATTACAGCATCTTGTCTCGATACTTTAAATGTTGCTTAACAAGAAAAATATGTCAATAGACAATGAAAGCTTTCATTTTATGCTTTCAGCTTCAACAGAAACTGCTCAGAGCAGTGCTGTAAATTACCCCTGAAAAAACGACAAGGGAGAGAACCATTTTTGTGACATGGGACACGACTGGCTGTGTAATTAGTTAACATTTAACAATATATTAAGCATCTCCTTTCTAACCCAGTGGTTGCCTCCCCCGTCCACTCCTAAACCTTTCCAGCTTAGAAAAAGTCTCACCTACCTAGACTACAAATCAGATCTTAGCTTTGTCAACAGGTTACATCTGGCTTTGTTATTTAAGGAAAATTGCACAAGTGAACCACCTTGTTCAAAAATTGGGTGATGATATATTATGGTATATGAGATATACATTAAAAAAAAGAAAATAAATTGGGAGAGAACTCCTCCAAGCCTTCTCAGGAAGATGTTTGCAGGGTGGAGGAGAAGAAAATTCATATTTGCTCAGTGGTCCACTGTGTTTAATTTTGGACGGTGTTTGCATGGATCACACCCCCGTGAACAAACTGGGCCTTAGTGCTGAGGGAACGTAGTCAGAAGTGGCTACCAACCTATGATAGATGTCTCTTTAGGGACAGAGCTCATGGGTTTGTAGAATAGAGACTTGAGAAGGTTCACCTTGGTTTTTTCCTTGAAAACATTTCAA
Source organism: Thamnophis sirtalis (assembly GCF_051295495.1). Classification (NCBI taxonomy): domain Eukaryota; kingdom Metazoa; phylum Chordata; class Lepidosauria; order Squamata; family Natricidae; genus Thamnophis; species Thamnophis sirtalis. Next base: position 44,392,237 of record NW_028261394.1, read on the forward strand.
GAAGTAGAGGAGGAGGAAGAAGTTGTTCTTACTTACTTCTATTTCTGTCTCCTGAATATCTTCTTCTTCTTCTTCTTCTTCTTCTTCTTCTTCTTCTTCTTCTTCTTCTTCTTCTTCTTCTTCTTCTTCTTCTTCTTCTCCTCCTCCTCCTCCTCCTCCTCCTCCTCCTCCTCCTCCTCCTTCTCCTCCTTCTTCCGCTTTTTGAATCATTGAATGCTACTTTGCACAGTCAGCTGCATCTCCAGGGCAAAGGCCCATGGCTTACATATCTTTGTTGATGTCAGATTGGGTAGAAGGAGTCCAGGGGTGGTATTCAGCCGGTACGGACCGGTTTTGGTCAAACTGGTAGTGCCCACCCTGGCGCTATGCCTTCCTATTTAGCCACATCTTCTAAGGCACACGCATGCATGGAAGCCGTGCGCACGAGAAAAGTGTATGCGCGGAAGGCCACTCGCATGCATGGAAGATCACAATTTCGGTGGGTGGCGAACCAGTGGCAAAATTAGGTGAAATCCACTGCTGAAGGACTCCAAGATTTCAGAGTCCAATCGGCATAGACAGATTGGGAATTGTGTAGATCAGAGAATGGAGAAATTAATAGATTGTATGGATTTTCACAGGGAAGCGGTGGCTCAGTGGCTAAGATGCTGAGCTTGTCGATCAGAAAGGTCGGCCGTTTGGTGGTTCAAATCCCTAGCGCCACGTAACGGAGTGAGCTCCCATTACTTGTCCCAGCTTCTGCCCACCTAGCAGTTCAAAAGCAGGTAAAAAATGCAAGTACAAAAATAGGAACCACCTTTGGTGGGAAGGTCACAGCCTTCTATGCGCCTTTGGCGTTGAGTCATGCCGGCCACATGATCATGGAGATGTCTTCAGACAGCGCTGGCTCTTCGGCTTTGAAATGGAGATGAGCACCGCCCCCTAGAGTCGGGAACGACTAGCACATATGTGCAAGGGGAACCTTTACCTTTACCTGTTCTAATTTTTTTTAAAAGTAAGCACATTCAAATGTTTCCCCTATTAAGGAATAATTAATCTATATTACCTTCTTTGCTGTTTTCAAACACATTGGTGGGCCCTGGGCCCCGAATCAACTAGCAGATAATCCTTTAAAGAAGGAATTAATCCTATCCCTGCTGTAACACTCTTTAGTTTCCTCTGTGTGTGCGTTTGTGTAGAGATATTTCTTAGATTTGGAAAATCTTGTTTGTGTTATCCGCTCTTTGGAGAAATGAAAGCACTTCAATTTTGTTGCTTTATATATATTTTGTTCGGTTCAATTGCTGCACATAAACCTTGCAAAAGATAGGCTGCTAACTGATCCCTTGTTCCAATTTCTGGTGGCATTTGAAGTGTTTTTGTACAGCCACTAGAGTGGGACAGAGATAAAATAGAAACATGACTAGGAACTGAAGAAAACCACAGCTGTTAATAGGCTAATTTGCTCCAATTTCTTCTCAAACAAAGCTTTGTGTATTACCAGCTTTGGGATAACCTTTTAACAAGTGTATTATCTTTAATTGACATACTTATTAATAGTCTACATTCTCTCTTCTGCTGGACGGTGTTCCCACAATGCACAGTAAAAGGATTCATGATATAATTTAAAAAAAAACAGTTTATTATTATATAATAATAGATATAATAAGGCTTATTATTAATCTCAAGATTATTATTATTTTTTAATTTGAATTTAATAAACTGTTTAGCATCGAGCTCTTCTGTGTTCCCGGTATTAAAATGTAAAGGTTGAAAATATGGGTTCTTTAATCAGCGGCAATAATTAATGTATTCATTGCAGGAATCTAATGTGGACCTTAACTGAATTTTAATCAAGGCTTTGGCATTGAAAAACATAAACAATCATCCATTTTGGGCACCATGTGTCCTTTGAGGTGCATATGGTAATGTGGTGCCAAAGCCTGCCATGTAATTTCTCCTGGGCAAAAAGAAAGACTTCCGTTGTGATAACAATATTGACACAACGCATAAGAAGGTCTTGGTTATGGGTAGTTCTAGAGCAGGGACCTTGCAAACTTGGCAACTTTAAGACTTAGAATAGAATAACAAGAGTTGGAAGGGACCTTGGAGGTCTTCTAGTCCAACCCCTTGCTTAGGCAGGAACCCTACACCACTTCAGATAAATGGTTATCCAATGTCCTCTTAAAAACTTCCAGTGTTGGAGCATTCACAGCTTCTGGAGGCAAGTGGTTCTATTGATTAATTGTTCTAACTGTCAGGACATTTCTCCTTACTTCTAGATTGTTTCTCTCCTTGATTAGTTTCCACCCGTTGCTTCTTGTTCTACCCTAAGTTGCTTTGCAGAATAGCTTGACTCCCTCTTCTTTGTGGCAACCCCTGAGATATCGGAAGACTGCTATCATGTCTCCCCTAGTCCTTCTTTTCATGAAACTAGACATTCCAGTTCCTGCAACCGTTCTTCATATGTTTTATTTTCCAGTCCCCTGATCATCTTTGTTGCTCTTTTCTGCCCTCTTTCCAGAGTCTCAACATCTTTTTTACATCGTAGCGACCAAAACTGGATGCAGTATTCCAAGTGTGGCCTTACCAAGGCTTTATAAAGTGGTATTAACATTTCATGTGATCTTGATTCTATCGCTCTGTTGATGCAGCCTAGAACTGTGTTGGCTTTTTTGGCAGCTGCTGCCCACGGCTGGCTCCTATTTCAATGGTTGTTCACCAGGACTCCAAGATCTCTCTCACAGTTAACTACTATTGAGCAAGATACCACCTATACTGTATCAGTGAATTTTGTTTTTCTTGCCTAAATGTAGAACCCTTATTTACTTGTGGACTTCAACTCCCAGAATTCCCCAGCCAGTCATCTGGTGAATTCTGGGTGTTGAAGTCCACAAGTCTTAAAGTTGCCAAGTTTGGAAGATCCCTGCTTTAGAGGATTGGATGGTTTTTATATTATAAGTTTTTGTATTATAAGTTTTGTATTACAAGTTCACTAAGGTCTGTTGTCATTTATTGGACAATTCTTTTTCCGGTGGTCTGTAGCTTCCATGGTTTCTCCTACGTTGATAAGTCCCAAATAGATGTAGTAAGTGCAAACCATTCTCTTCCCAGAGAATTTTCTCTGCCTTGGAGAAGGCAAAGTGATGAGAAACGCGCATCAGAAAGAGCTTCTGAAGAATTGAGAAAGAAAACCAGAGGAGAAGAAAAGTTTGAGAAGATAGATAGATAGATAGATAGATAGATGGATGGATGGATGGATGGATGGATGGATGGATGGATGGATGGATGGATGGATGCATGCATGCATGGATGGATGCATGGATGGATGCATGGATGCATGGATGGATGGATGGATGGATGGATGGATGGATGGATGGATGGATGGATAGATAGATAGATAGATAGATAGATAGATAGATAGATAGATAGATAGATAGATAGATAGATAGATAGATAGATAGATAGAGATAGAGATAGAGATAGAGATAGAGATATAATATATACATTTACATTTACATACACATACATACACACACACACACACACAACACATAAAAGCCCAGATTCTACCCAACTCCACTATTCACTCCATCTTATGACATATTTGTTGCTGATATTGGTGAGCATACGCTGCAGAAAATCAGCTTTCTGGAAGAAAATAATTTGTGGACATCAGACCTGAAATCCCTAATTCAAAAACTTTGAAAGTTTTGAGCTCAGGTATAATTTGACTCCTGGTATTCCCAATTCATTTAGATAGATAGATAGATAGATAGATAGATAGATAGATAGATAGATAGATAGATAGATAGATAGATAGATAGATAGATAGATAGATAGATATAGATAGATGAGAGAGAGAGAGAGAGATGATAGATAGATAGATAGATAGATAGATAGATGATAGATAGATAGATAGATAGATAGATAGATAGATAGATAGATAGATAGATAGATAGATGATAGATAGATCTTAGCACTTTTCTCCAAAGCATTCTGTCCAGGAGGAAAAGAGAGTTGTGACTTGACCCACAAGGAGTCTTAGCACAAGAAGCCACTCCGGCCATGTCCATTTACTAGAGGTGGACCGAAATGACGTCCAGCTGGAATTTTCTCATCTCACTCTGGTTCCAACTCAACGATAAGAAGAGAACTAATTGGAAGGCGGTTTGAACCGTGACACATCCGTCCCCTCGGTACAAAACGGAGCATTCACAGAGGCCGCATTGTTTTTGTCACTTCTCGGCATGTTGAACTTGAAAGTAACAAGGGGAGGGAAACGTTCTCCAGGAGAGAAGCTGCGATTGTCCCAACGGTAGGATGAGGAGACTGAAGCGTTTTGTGGCCCCGACGAATATGATACCTCCCTTTTTTATTTTTGATCAAAGCGAAGCATCAAAGCCGGGCAGAATCAATCGCTCCCGTCAAGTTTCCATGAACACGTCTCGCCGCCTCCTTGTCACTGCATTGTTGGAGAAGAAGGGACAAGGTAATCGGATACCAGGCCTCCTTTCCCAGATGTAGTCAGGGGAGCTGAGTTTTCAGGTCATTCGCAATGCCACGGGCTAATGTATAATGCATGACGCAACTCTGGAGACATTTAAGAAGGGAACGTCAAGCGTTGAGCAAGAGTTTAAGCGCTCGGCGTAGGAGAATGTGAACCGTCTCCTAACTGTATGGTGCAAACGTCGCTGTAACAAGACAAGGAGTCCAAAAAAATTATCAATAAAATAAGAAGTGGGGAAAGGGGGAGAGAAGGAAGCTTGGGGCTGTAGCTACCCAAATCAACTGCCTTGGCGACTTTCATTTTAGTTTGGTTTTCCTGACTTGCATTTTTTCATTTGTTTTGGGTTTTTTTTGTTATATTTTCATTCAGAAAAAGAGAAGAAAAAGCAATAGTGTTGGGCATAGGTCTTTATAATGGATGAAGGAAATGGATGAGGTTGACATTTCCTACCCCATCCATCCATCCACTCACCCACCCATCCATCCACAGTATCTTTCTGTCCGTCCGTCCATCCATCCATAGGGTCTGTTTTGTCTATCCATCCATCCACCCACCCACCCACAGTGTCTGTCTTTTTGTCTGTCCATCCATTCACCCACCCACCCATCCATCTATCCATAGTATCTTTCTGTCCATCCATCCATCCACCCACCCATACATCCATACATCCATCCATACATCCAGAATGCCTGTCTTTCTGTCCATCCATCCACCCACCATCCATCCACAGTATCTTTCTGTCCATTCATCCATCCATCCATCCACAGTGTCTGTTTGCCTTTCTATCAGCCCACCTATCCATCCATCCATCCATTCATCCTTCCATCCAGAATGTTTGTTTTTCTGTCCATCCATCCACCATCCATCCATCCACAGTATCTTTCTGTCCATCCATCCATCCATCCATCCATCCATCCACATTGTCTGTTTGCCTTTCTGTCCATCCATCTACCTACCCATCAACCCACATTGTCTGTCTTTCTGTCCACCCACCACCCACAGTGTCTTTTTGTCCATCCCTCCATCCATCCATCCACAGTATCTTTCTGTCCACCCACCCACCCACCCACAGTGTCTGTCTGCCTGCCTTTCTGTCCATCCATCCATCCATCCACAGTGGAAAAAGGGGAAGTTTGATTTATTTTCAAGTTTAGCTTCATTCGAGACTCTGCGAATCCAATTAGCACCATACCAGGGTTGCTGCGTTGGGGTCTATTTGAAATTTCTGTGTTTCCAGGGCATTTAAAAAAAGTGCTCTGTGTGTGTGTGTGTGTGTGTGTGTGTGTGTGTGCTGACTTGCACAGAAGTCCCTTTCAGGAAAAAGAAAAGGCAAACATATGTTAACCATTGTATTTTGGTGGCTCTTTCGTTAATAACTCTGACATGTCATTCCAATTCTGGTAGGTCTGATAGATTAAACATGAGCCTCTCATTATTCAAGGTGGTTAAATATTTTGGCTGGCTTTGCCAGCCTAATTTTTTATTCCTCACACAGTCAGGCTACCAAAATTGACATCTTCTTTTTAAATTGTTTGGCAGTGGTAATCTCTCTCTCCTCCCCTCTCTCTCTCCTTCCCTCCCTCCTTCCCTCTCTCTCTTTCTCTCCCCCCCCCCTCCCTTCCTCTCCTGCTCAGAATTGCCACTGATGTAAAATATTACTAGCTGGCGTCTTTTCCATCCCCATTTTAATTATTCTTGACACCGTAGAGAAACATCTAATATAAATCTGTAATGCCTGCTGATGACAGACTATACGGTTGGAAGACCATGTAATCTCTCCACAATTAATTAAAGTGCATGGCATTGTTGCCTTGTGTGTGCCTGTGCGTGCAAGTGTGCGTGTGTGCTTATGTGCCCATCCAACCCGTGTGTCTGTTTTCCTAGCATCCAGATGCCACTAACTGGCTGAAATAAGACCGCTGTCAACTATAAAAAATTAAGATCCAGAGCCTGAGAAATTTCGTTGAAAAAAACAAAGAGCGAGGGGAGAAAAAAGCTAAAAGCCAGATGCCCCCCTAATTGTCTCCTTTACTCCTTTATTTTAAAAAAAGAGGTATTGTTTTAGTCTTATCGTTTTAAGGATGATTGGATCATTAACGTACGTTTTGCGTGCTTCACTCTTCGTGTCATTTAGCCTGTTGGTTGTGAGTCTCTTGCCACCCTCTCCAATTTTCTGTCTTTACTTTTTAAAAGCAAATAACGCTGTTGGGCTTAAAGAAGCTTTAAAAAGGAACTCCCCTCCTGTGGAACGGAGGGGAGCTGAGTTCCAAAACGGGGGGGTTGTATGAAATTGGTGCCGTGATGCAGATGCGTGTGGTTGCACACACACACACACACAAAAGCAGCTAGCTGTCACACTGGAATGTTTAGCCTGTCAGACTGATATTAACACCTGGGCCTGTTCAGCCGTAAATTACAGTGTTAATTTTCAGTAGCATAAAGACAATTAAGTCCAGATTGGCTAGTAGGGATATTGTCTTTTCACTTGTGGATTAGGTTGTATCTAAGCTTCCATCTATTTCTGTCTCCAGAATTATTATTATTATTATTATTATTATTATTATTATTATTATTATTATTATTATTATTCTTCTTCTCCTTCTCCTTCTCCTTCTCCTTCTCCTTCTCCTTCTCCTTCTCCTTCTCCTCCTTCTCCTTCTCCTTCTTCTTCTTCTTCTTCACCTCCTCCTCTTCTTTTTCTTCTCCTCCTCCTCCTCATCATGATTAAAGTGTTAATTTTCAGTAGCATAAAGACAATTAACTCCAGATTGGCTAGTAGGGATATTGTCTTTTCACTTGTGGATTAGGTTGTATCTAAACTTCCATCTATTTCTGTCTCCAGAAATATATTACTACTACTACTACTACTACTACTACTTCTTCTTCTTCTTCTTCTTCTTCTTCTTCTTCTTCTTCTCCCCCTCTTCTTCCTCCTCCTCCTCCTCCTCCTCCTCCTCCTCCTCCTCCTCCTCCTCCTCCTCCTCCTCTTTTTCTCCTCCTCCTCCTCATGATTAAAGGTCACAAATAGTTGTAAGCCCTTGATTCTTATTGTATCTGTTTAGTGTTTTATGCCTGCTCTAGTTTTCTTGGTCTGTTTATTATGATATAGTTTTGTGATATAGTTTTTGAACAATTGACAATTTAGGCCCTCGTCATTTCATTGAGCCAGATACATCTGGAGTAAAAAATTCTTTTATGAGGCATTTATGCAAACGAGGAAGGGGGCCTGATATATTCTCAGTCAACACCTGTGGAACAGAATTACGTCAAGAAAAAATATCGGGAAGCCAAAAGGAACACGGGGAGGAAAGTTTGTCTATATTACAAGGGGGAGGACGGAGTATATATTTAAACGGTAAACAGTAAAAGAGTGGGAAGGGACCTTGGAGGTCATTTAGTCCAACCCCCTGCTCACACCGGAGACCTGTACTAGGGATTTGAACTGCCATCATTGACGGCAAGAGGGACCCACACTTAAATCATAAGCAAATTGTCCCCGAAATGCCTCATTGATATCTATTCTGCTTTACTGCGCAATCCAGCGTGGGTTATTTTATTTTATTTTTGTCCCACCTAAGACTTGTTTTTTTTTAAATTATTATTATTGTTATTAATCTCCTCCACCCACACACCGTTTGGCTATTGTCATAATTACTTAGTTCATTTTTGTCTCTAATAGATGTGATTAAGTATATTTAGCGCTATGTAATAGGTTTTCTGCCTGATTGCATTCCAGCTAATGTGGATTCCCTCCGAGTGTTTCTGACAGCTGCTGTAAATCCCCAGCTTGGGCTTTACCCGCCGGAGCCCACTCCCAATGCCTCGCTAACATTAAGGGGAATTAACTCTGTTAGACTAACCAGAAAATCCGGGATGAAATTTGATTACGAATAGATCTCAAATTAACTTCGAACGGCGCAGAAGACTTGGGGTCTTCTTTCAGCTGGAAAGATCCAAACACAAAATTAACCTCAGTGGGATTTTTTCTTTTTCTTTTTGTCTTAGTTAACTTTGGAGTGAATTATTAGTTTAAGCACTCCGGAGATGAAAAGGTCTGGATTCCGTAGGAGTTGGACACCAAACTTATTTTGCTCCTTGTACGTAAAGCAAAAGAGGTATCGTTTTTTTTAAATCAGGAGGCCAAGGAACGAGAATAACACCTGGTTATTCCTCACAGGAAGCAAATGTTCTCCTGAAAATTAAGCATAGCCCAGTTTTGAGAGCCCTGGAAACTGTAGTAGACTGAAAGATTAACATTACCTTAATTTTCTACTTTATTTTAAACTGTTTTTGTTAAAGATTTATACCTTGTATTGGGAAGTCAGGGGGGGGGGAAGGCTGGGGGGGAGGGGGGAGGGAACAGAGTTTACTAAGCTGGAGGAGGGGTGTTGGATTTTAAGGTATTATGATTGTACATGTATACTGCTATTTTTTCTTTTTCATGTATATTGAAATGGAATTATAAATACCATCAACCCAAAAGGGAGTTTGCTCAGAAGCTGAAATACACCAAGTGAATTAGAGGAAGAGGGGGAAGCAGAGGAGAGAAGAAAGATAGGAGGAGAAGGACAGGAGAGAGGGTGACGGGGGAAGATGAGGTGTATAAGGAGGAGTGGTAAGGGGAGAGAGGAGAAGGAGAGAGGAAGGGGAAGTAGAGTAGAAAAGGATGGAGGGAAGACAGGATGTAGAAGAGTGGGAAGCAGAGGAGAGAAGAAAGATAGGAAGAGAGGGACAGGAGAGAGGGTGAGGGGGGAAGACGAGGTCTATAAGGAGGAGTGGTAAGGGGAGAGAGGAGAAGGAGAAAGGAAGGGGAAGTAGAGTAGAAAAGGATGGAGGGAAGAAAGGATGTAGAAAGGGGGAGCAGAGAGGGGGAAGAAAGTGTCGGATAAGGTATAAATATGGTGTATGGAGAGCAGAAGAGCCAATAACTGGTTTTCTTTTCTTTTTTTTTCCTTTGGTAGTTGATGGTAAGATGAATTGATGTGATTACTTAATAATACAACATGATATTGACTATGTAATAGTATACATGTGATTATATGCTATGAAAATGGAAAATAAAAAAAAAATTCTATGCGAAAATGAAAGATTAACATTACCGACCTCAGGATTCCAGCCCGTTTTTTTGAGGTGCATCTACTTATGAAAACAGCTACACATAAGTGTCCTTTCTTTCTTCCTTCCTTCCTTCTGTTCCTCCTGGCATCTCCCTTTCTCCCTCCCGCCCACTTGATATTTAAAACCAAAGGAGCAGGAAGATTGAAATCACTTTCAATAGAACCAGGTTTCTTGTATACATGCACCGAGAGGCCAAAGGGAACGAGAATATCTATGTATCCCCAGTGCCAAATCCTCCCAGTTTTTCAGTCCTTCCGTTTTTCCTCCCCACTACACTTCTTTAAGGTTAGCAAAGATGCTGAAATCCCTGGAGCCTGGAGTCCGTGAGCATCCTTTGTGGAGGGGGGGGGGGAATGTGCGCCCCCCCCCACATTTGATGGAAGGTCAAATTGATAAACAAAAGCTAACCGTCTGGGTAAATGGCTTGATCAAACTAATTCATAGGGACCCAGCCTTTGTACAGTGAATTACTTTTTTCTTCTGGATCAGATGGGGCTTTTCACCTCTGTGCCCCAGGAATTATTGCTGATGGTTATCACCAAATGGTTAAAAACCAAGCCTTCTAGCCTATTTATTTTAGGAGAAGATATTTCTTCTTCTTCTTTATTTTGCATCCATCCGGATTGTCTGAAATCCACCACCTAAGTGGGAAAAGCTCGCTTTATCTCCCTTGGGAAGCCCAAGTTTTTATTTTATTTTATTTTTGAAACTTCACATCTCCATATACCTTTCCCTGCCCTTTAATGAGAATTGCCGGCGTTACGATTTCCATTGAGATTCCCCCTCCCAGAAGGCCTCGGTAGGGAGACAAGAATGGTTTATATCTTCTTTTCATAGCATCTGCCCTACCCTTCCTTCCTTCCTTCCTTTCTTTCTTTCTTTCTTTCTTTCTTTCTTTCTTTCTCTCTCTCTCTCTCTCTCTCTCTCTCTCTCTTTTCTTTCTTTTTTCTTATAAACTCAACCCAAGCCAGGAAGATAAACTCATATTTTGTAGAAGCCCAGCCTGACAATAGGTATGATAAAGATGTTTCATCTTCTCACCCACGTGACGAGAGGGAGGGGAAAAAAAATGAAGAAAAACGCGATCGTTTACACATCTTTCCTTCCTTCAAATTGAGAGCCTTCTGTCGCCCTCGGCTGCGGTGGGAAACCTTCAAGAAGTCCCATTTTCCTCAGAGCGGAGTGAAAAATGATCAGAATAGGGGGCTGGACTCGGCTGCACCACAGCAGCTGCCGCCGCTGGCCGCCGTTGACAATTTAAGGGCCGTCTCAATATGAACACAGCCATTGTCGGCTCATCTCCAGTTATGATCGGCAATTATAGTTGCATAATTCCCCTCATCATCTCAGCTCAGGGTCTTTATTTTTTCCATTTGGTGACATCCCCAAAGTGTCTGATGAAAATGTCATATATCATCCCGGCTTTTTTTAAAAAAAAAAAAAATATGCACCTCGGCTGTGGGAGGGAGAGAATCTGCCAGGCCTCAGCCAAGCTGATATTCATCACCAGGAGTTCCCCCTCCCCGACTTCCTATATTTATTTTATTTTATTTTAACTCCCAGAGAGGTCATGACACTCATAATTTCCTTTTTGATATTGTCCTCCCGCTGATATGACAAGGGGCTATAAAAACCCTATTGTGCGCCGGCGGTGAAGAGCCAGCTCTGCGGCGGTTGATTGCATGCAATAACGCTCCCACTACTGAGGGATTCGCTGGTAGTTGGCCGTTGCGGAGATAATTAGATTTGATGTCAACATTTCTTTTATCACCTGCATCCTTTTGTGCATTTGCGTGTCAAGTTGTTATTTCTGGATTTATTAGCACCCTCAGAGCTACTATCTGTCTGTCAGCTTGCATGGATGTCTGTGTTGACAGTTGTAAAGTTAATTACTCCTACTAATGAGCGGAGGGCTTTTGGTGGACATGGTATTTTGGGCATTTAGAAGGGATAATTAGAATTCCTGCTTTCGCTACTACCATCCTCGTGGCTTGTGCGAGAGACTGCAGCTGGGGGGGGAAATGCGATCAGCACCCTGGACAGCACCATTCGGAAAGACGTTGCACCGAAGGTAGCGAGATTTCCAAGGATTGGAGAAACAGAAATGGAACCCTCGTTTTCTAAATGTGTTAAGCTAGAAAGCACAACTAATTTCAGTCTCCGTCATGACAGTAATTTGGCCATTCTCGTAGCTGCTGTTATTCAGTGGGTCAGGATGATTTCTTGTGAACTCTCTGGCTTTTTTTGTTCTCTGTCACCCAGCATGGGGAAAGATGGGCAAAGATTTAATTTCCCTTCCTCTCCCTTTGCCCTTGAATTCTCCCTGTCTGTGGCAAGTCTTTTAGAAAGGGCCACTTAAATTGCACATTCAGAACATAAATTAGGTTTTTGGCTCAAAAGAAAGTAAAGTCTGCACTTGGGGAGAACTGACTCAGTTCAGCTCCAAGATGCATACATAGTCACCATTTTTTTCTGGTTACCATACAAGGTATGAGGTGTGAAGCTAGCAAGACTAGAACCGACAGTCCTCTGGTGTCTGTGCCAGTACCTTAACCATTATTCCAAGCTGACTCTCCAGTTGTCCTGACCTAGGCTTCCCCCAAAACCACGAAGCAGATTCCTGGTCCCGACAAAACCCCTTTTATTAAACAAATGTGAATTCCTCTCATTCACATTCAGCCAAAGCCTGGCAAACAGTATTTCAAAGGTGAATTTATGACCACAGACCTTATCCAGCTTGGAAAGCTGCCATGTGAATATTTTCCAAGTGCAGTGCAGTGCAAGGGAGGGCTTGGCACAGAGTCTCTGAGATTCACGGACAGATCTTCGCACTCCTGAAATGAACGAGTGAACGAATGAATTGTTTCCTGCAAAAGGCCACTCCCCTTTCGCTCCTCTTTTATCTCCTATGGGAGGGGCCATTCACCATCCACCTGCGGCCTTACTCCCAAGTCGACCCTGATTTCTGAGCTGTTCTTTTCTTCTGGCAGCTCCGTGGATGTGCACACAGGGAACAGGATCCATCTGTTCCTCAGCTTCACTGATTCAAATTCGTTGTATTTTAGTACAATGACAATAAAAATTATAAATAGAAAGAAGTGAGTGAGTGAGTGTGAGAGAGAGAGAAAGAGAGTAAGTAAGGGAGAGAGAGATAAATAAAGAAATAGAAGAGATTTTGCATTAAACTCTATCCCCATCCTTAAAAATGATAAGAGGCCTGTTTCTGCCTTGAAACATTGAGATGTATCGCGTTTAATGGAGAGCCGGGTCCCCTAACTGGGCTTCTTCGAAAGCTTAGGTAGTTATTGCCTTGCTGAGAATTCAGGCTGGCGCTTCGGTGGGTCCCCGGAGGAAATATCTCTGCCACTTAAATGGATCATTGGAAAGTCAGCAATATTCGTTTCTATTAGATCAGGAAAGAATGCACAGAACAGCATCTGGCCAAATATTTCTCTCTCTCTCTCTCTTCTCCCCCACCCCCCCCTCCGCCCCTCCATTTAGCGGCGATGACAGAAATGTCATCGCGGAATTACTTCTGGAGTCATTTCCCCCTCTTGGTCTTGCCCTGTTTCTGCGGACGCGTCCCCCGGAGGCCACTTCCAATGTATCCTTATATTAATTCTTCAAACCTTCGGACTTCATTGCTGACAATAGGCCCTGTTAGCTTTCTCCAGCGATTACATTAAGTTTCCTATCAAACCTTGTCAGCTTTCGAGGTCAGGGGCTTTGCCAAGAAGCTGGAGGTGGTTAGCCTTTCCGACGACACGGGGCTAGGTTGTCTGTGTCTGTCTGTGTGTGTGTGTGTGTGTGTGTGCGCACGCACGCGCGCTCCGGAGTTTATTAGATAAGGGTATCTCTTCCCCTCTCCCCCTTCTTCTTTTGAGTTTTGTCTCTGAAATGCGACGTGCTAGGCCCCTTTAGAACTCAAAAAATAAGAATTACGAAAGATAACGCTGTATGAAGCTGGAGTTTGTTGCTGTATTTCAGGGCTTCCTTTTGCAAAAAAATAAAATAAATCCTGCTCCCGCAATTCATTTGCTAGGCCAGTATGTAGAATAAGGAGGATTGAATAATTCTTGGGATTGGCAAGGAGATGCTCATTTTTGTCTTAATAACAAATATTAAAAAATCCTTCCTTACTTCTTTCCTTCATTCCTCCCTCTATTTCCCTCTCTCCCTCCTTCCTTTCCTTCTCTCCCTCCTCCCTACTTCTATTCTTCCTTTCTCTTCTTCCTCCCTCCCTCCCTCCCTCTATTTTCCTCTCCTTCCTTCTTTCTCTCCCTCCCTACTTCTGTTCTTCTTCCTTTCTCTTCTTCCTCCCTCCCTCTATTTTCCTCTCTCCCTCCTTCCTTTCCTTCTCTCCCTCCTCCCTACTTCTATTCTTCCCTTCTCTTCTTCTTCCCGCCCTCCCTCTATTTTCCTCTCCCTCCTTCCTTCTTTCTCTCCCTCCCTACTTCTCTTCTTCCTTTCTCTTCTTCCTTCCTTCCTCTCTCCCCCTCCCTCTATTTTCCTCCTTCCTTCTCTCCCTTTCTCCCTCCCTACTTTATTCTTCCTTTCTTTTCGTCATTTTTTTCCTCCTTCCATTTTCATCCCTCCCTCCTTACTTCCTCCTCTCCCTACTTCTATTCTCCTTCCTTTCTCATCTCCCTCCCTCCCTCCCTCAAACTAGGAACTAGATTTCGATGAAATTAAGAGTTGTGGGGCAGGAGAAAGCTGCGGAGAAAGGGGAAACCGCCAGGCAGCCTGTGCTGGGCTGTTCTGCTTCTCTCCATTTAGCGGGAAAGAGAATCATTTGTGACACTCTGGGGACAGTTTTGTCACCTGACAGTAATGCTGTTATGCGCCCTCTTGACACAGCAGATGAATCCATAAAGACGGATAAGTAAGTGTGAAAGTAGCTGGGGGAATCAACCCGGGTGCTACCATTCACCTGGACGTGACAGGTAGATAGTTGTGAAGGATTGAGAAGGCAGCTTTACACGAAGATCTGTCAGTCTGGAGCTGAAATACAGCAATGGGGACATGAAGGCTGGGCCCTGGGGCCCTCGGCCATGGCACGTAAAGCCCAACTTCAGCAAAAATGGCTTCTTCTTTCCCATGGCTGCATATAAATATATTGATGGCATGCAGATCTGTATCTGCAAACTTTATCCCTAGGATAAATCAGCCAGGGCTTTCATGCCCCATGCTAGGTTTGATGGCTGGCTGATGGCCTTCCATCCTCTGCTCAAAGGGATGAAATTAAGGTGAGTGGGAAGGAGTGGAAAGATGGGAGGTCCGGTTATCCTCATCGGAAACGATAAAGGCCAAATCTTCGCTAAACCGATTTAGAGCCCTGCTACGCCAAACAGGTCCATTTAGTTATATCCCTTTCCTCAAGTGGGGTGAAGAAGGAATTTAATCAGGTCGTCTACCGGAGGAGCAGGTAGAATTTGAATAAATGCCCAAGGGAGAAGATGACCAAAAATGTATAGAGCTACGATGGCGCAGTGGCTACATGTGGTACTGCAGGCTATTTCTGCTGACTGACTGCAGTTTGGCAGTTCAAATCTCACCAGGCTCAAGGTTGACTCGGCCTTGCATCCTTCCGAGGTAAGGTAAAATGAAGACCCAGATTGTTGGGGGCAAGAGGTTGACTCTGTAAACCGCTTAGAGAGGGCTGTAAAGCACCGTGAAATGGTATATAAATCCAAGTGCTATTGCTATCCCTCCTTCCTTCCTTCCCAATGTTAGAATGCAGTATTGCAGACTAACTCTGCCAATTGCCAGGAGTTCGATCCTGACCGGCTTGACTCAACCTTCCATCCTTCCGAGATTGAAGTGTCTTCAATCAGATTAGAGCTGGAAGAGACCTTGGAGGTCTTCTAGTCCAGCCCCCTTCTCAAGCAGCAGATCCTATAACAGTGATGGCTAACAAGCATCCAAAGTGCAAGCACGTGCCCAAACCCCCAAAATGCAATGCGTGCGCGACCTCCATTCATGCACCCCCACACACACACGTGTGTGCTGCCATTGCACGCACCCTTCCCCCCTGTGCATGCACACTTGCCCCCCCCCCCACATGTGCGGCAGAGACCCAAAGACCTAGCTGGCTGGTAGGAGGCACACAGTCATGCGTAGCTGAGCTGGGGCGATGGCTTGCGTGCCCACAGGGAGGGCGCTGTGTGCCACCTCTGGCACGCATGTCATAGGTTTGCCATCACGGTCCTGTACCATTTCAGACAAGTGACTCTCTAGTCTCTTCTTAAAAACCTCCACTGATGGAGCACCCACAGCTTCTGAAGGCAACTTCTGTTCCACTGGGTTAATTGTCCTCACTCTTAGGAAGTTTCTCCTCAACTCCAGGTAGCTTCTCCCCTTGATGAGTTTCCATCCATTGTTTCTTGTCTTGCCTTCTGGTGCTTTGGAAAACACCCTGAAATCCAATCTTCGATGGGCGACTTAGAAAATTCTACCGTTATTAGACAAGGAGATACTCTTGTCAACTTCTATCAAGCTTCACTGTAGCCATCATTTAAAATTCTCCCTAGTTTCTCACCCTATTTCTGTTCTGGATGGATTTTGATGCATTTTCTTTAGACCAATAGAGGTCCTCATCTGCAAATCTAATGGAAAGAAGAAGCTGCTCCCCCCCCCCCCCGAAAGGAAAACAAGAGAGCGTTACAACTCCAGATGCCAATATCTAACAGATGAACTCAGAAAATACTTTCAAAGTTTGATCCCTCGGAGGATTTAGGAACGAGCTCAGAAATTTAGCCAATTTAATTCACGCTTCCTTTGTCATTTCATATCCTAAAAAGAAAGCTTTAGCAATAGTGATATTAAAGATAAAGATTCCGCTGCACTTGCTTGCTAGTCATTCCCGACTCTAGGGGGCAGTGCTCATCTCTGTTTCAAAGCCGAAGAGCCAGCGCTGTCTGAAGACGTCTCCGTGGTCATGTGGCTGGCATGATTAAACACCGAAGGTGCACAGAATGTTGTTACTTTCCCACCAAAGGTGGCTCCTATTTTTCTTCTTGAATTTTTTACATGCTTTCGAACTGCTAGGTTGGCAGAAGCTGGGACAAGTCAAGGGAGCTCACCCCGCTATGTGGCGCTCAGGATTCGAACCGCTGAACTGCCGACTTTTCTGATCAACAAGCTCAGTGTCTTAGCCACTGCGTCCCCAATAGGGATATTAAGGAGGGGCAAATATCAGTCATCTTTTAAATGGTTTAGCTGAAGCTAAAATCAAACAAAGCTTCTGTATTCAACCGAAGGATTTGTCTGAGTTCCTGATGCTATAGATAAGTGGTACATGAACTGGATTTCTTCAACTGTACGTCATCTTTGAATTAATTTTTAATGCTGCCTCCCCCCCATCCCAATAATTAGCTGATGCCAACAGCAAGAGCAGCCATTCCATAAAAATATTTTTCCCAAGAGTTTGGGGGTGTTTACTTGTAGCGTGGATGGATTTTTATTGTGCCTTCAAGAATAATTTGCGTTCGGAACTTGATTGCTGTGTACGATTCTGGATTTTCAAATATTTTGAAGACGTTCTTGGTGGAATTATTCCTTTTTTAAAAAAAGAGAGAGAATGTGTTTGCATCCTTAGTAGAATTCTTAGCATATTTTAAAGGAGCAAATACATAGAAATTTTGATGCAATTTTCTGGCTTTTTAAATTGAAAACGTGTGTCCTGGTAGAAACAGAATTGATTGATGATTGATTGATTAATTGACGAGGCACATGTGAATATCAAACAGAAGTTATCTGCCCATCTTTAATACAGTAGATAAGTGAGTTTCATTTAGGATTAATATGATTTTTCCTTCGTTTTTCTCCAGAAATGGAGAAGGCACACCATTGTCTTGTAACTAAATGCCAGTGACATATAAAACCAAAATGCATTTTGTCTGCTATATTCTGCTGAGACTAACTTTGTTCATGTCTCAAATATCTACTTTTGCTTAAACTTCCCAGGTCTGCTTTCATAGCTTGCTTTAAAAAAATAATAATAATAATCCCAGTTGACCAAGACTTCTGGCCAAGCTTACATCATCTTCTTTGATACGTTGCTCAATCTTAATAAATACGTTATTCAACTGCAGATGAAAACCAGTTGCTAACCCAGCTGTACATTCCATGTGGTTGATGAGTAGGGAATTTGTACCCAGTGAACTCATGTCTCTCATTCCAGTTTGATGATTCTGGGAAGCTTCTTTTGATAGGTAAATTGGTGTGTTTTTTTTTACAGTAATCGTGTGAGGCTGAGTTGGGGATGGCGTGGGGGCTGAATAGTGTCAGAATATTCATGAACTGGAATAGGACATAGCAATAGGTCAGCCATTGGGGACTGGCTGGGATAGGATATGGTAACAAGGTCAGCCATGGTATAGGCATGGCAACTGGGTCAGCCAATGGGAACTATTTGGAGAGCCGTGCCAGACAGCTCGGAGCCTGGGCGTGGCTTACTTGTGTATCTCTAAGTCTGTGCAAGAGAACTAATCTAGTCTGCTCTCTGAATTGAAACTAGAAACCAATCTCTCCTCTCTATTATGTTGGAAGAATCTGCTGTTGTTATTGTACATTTACTCATGTGTTATTATGTATATATAAAGAAATTAATGAATCCTGCTGAATCAGTTATCTGTCTGTGCTTTCTGGATGTGATTTTCTGCAACAAACTGACAAATACAAGCTGACTTCTGCAAAAACACTTTTGGAAAACCCCTCCACCCAGTCTTTTTCTGGATACCTTTACTATGAATCTTTCAGATTTGGGAACCTGCAGATAAATGTAGTCCTTGACTTACAACTGTTTGTTTAGTAACCGTCAGAAGTTACAACAGCACTGGAAAAATCAACTTCTAACTATTTTGCAACTTACAATCGTTGCAGCATTCCCATGGTCAAAATTCGGACGCTTGGCAACTGACTCGTATCTGCGACGGTTGCAGCATCCCGGGGTTACGTGATCCCCTTTTGCGACCTTCTGACCAAGCAAAGTCAATGGGGGAAGCCAGCTTCACTTAACGACCGTGTGACTAACGTAACAACTGCAGTGATTTGCTTAATGACTGTGCCAAGAAAGGTTTTGCCAAAATGGGGCAAAAACCCACTTAACAAACGTCTCACCTACTGACAGAATTGTTGGGCTCAGTTGTGGTCACAAAGCGAGGACTACCGTAGTCCTTCACTTACGACCACCATTGCGACTGGAACTTCTATTGCTAAGTTGGCCTACAAGTTAAGCAAATAAGGAAGCAAATCAATAAATAATTTAAATCCTCCCTTTTCCCCCCTTTCTATCATTTTTTTAAAAAACTCTATTGTTATACAAAGTCAAATTATTATTTTTTTAAAAAAATCCATTTAGTATTCCCCATCAAGATGTGGAGTTTTATATGTCTCAAGCAGATATTTGATTAACTCGCTTATGATCCTGAAGTTGCTTTGGATTGGCTGCAATACCTGGGAATGTCCTGGGCTTTAAACTTTAAAGTGATTTGCCATCTCTAGTTTCCCTTGTCCTACAGATGTGTCCATTCAAGGCCTTCCGTTTGTACTAGAGATCTTGGGAAACAAAAAGATATACTCACACAAGGTCAGGTTTCAAATGCCACCGCTGTGAAAAATAGGAATAGCGCGTGAAGGTCAGAATCTCTCAGGCGCGAGAAATCAGGATTGTATGCTAAACTGCAATTCGAAATATTTATTGCTGGATCCCATACACAAGACCCTAGTCTACTAAAGCTCAGTACTAAATCAGCAGCGGATAAAGGCCAACGGAATGGAAGAGGGTTGGATTTAGACAGTTTGTGGCAACGTAATGATTTCAGGCTGATGACTCATTTAATTCCCCCTCCCAGCCCTGCCTACTCCTCTACAGAATCTTATTTTCTCCTTTCTTCAATTAAGTGTTAAGAGGCCAGCCACATCACGTCTCCCAACTGGAAAAGCAAGAGAAATACTTTTTTTCCCCCCTACCAAATCCTGAGGTTGCTTGGGAGTCTTCTGTCTGACAAGGTGACCCTTTCCGAAATGGAGGTTTCCCCCCCCCACCCTCCAAAAAAACCCTTCCACTTTGGGTGTTTCTCCCTCCCCCCCTCCTGCTAATTTGTTTCAAGCGCATTGAGTTTTATTGGCTTACCTCCTAATTCTTCGGATGAAAGCAGAAGTGAAGCCCAACCAACCTGAACAGGTTTGAATGCCACATCTGCGAAGCCCGCACTTTTATTTATGGCTCCGAGACACAGAGCCCGAATGAAGCCGGCGATTGCCGTAGGAGAGGATAAGCGCCCATTATGAATTATCCTTAATTATAGCGATTTCCTAAACTAATAAACCTGCTAAATCTTTTATTGCAAAGGTTAGTTTACGCTGCGCCTATAAAACCCGCATGTGCTATGCATCATCCGCCAGCTGTCTGATGGTGTCTTCCTACGGTCCCGAGTCTTCCCATAAATTTTATGTCGGTTATATTAAGACTCGGTGCGTATCACAATCCACAGATGCTGGTAGACATAAAAATTGCTCTCCGCTGAGCCTGAATATCCCTAAAAGCTACTTGAGGCTAATGTTCCGTGTAGTATTTATACGTGCAAGCAGCAGATTGAAGAGTTATTTACAGATGAATATTTCAGTTGAACTTAGCTGGAAGTGTCTACTTAAACTGATTCTCTCGTTTATTTGTATGCTAAATAATTCACCCCCAGCTCCTTATTTACTTTCAAGTGTACTTCCCGTGAAATGCAAACAAGGGTGTTAACTTCAGGTGTTTGAGAAGCTAAGCAGCTCCTTCACTTTTGTTTCAAGGAAGGTCAGGGGACCCAGAATCAAATCCCACAGGCAAGGCTTCGCTTGCATTTTTTATTCTGATTTATTCAAGTTCAGCAGCCTTTCTCTCTGCACCATGACACGTTCTTATTTGCAGTCTTCGTCGATCGTTTCCGTGGCCCTGTCAATCAAGCAGGGAGGGTGAGTCACATCCAAAAGTTTTGGGCTGGAGTATGTTTTGGGAAAGAAACAAAAACAAATATGGTAATTGGAAAGAAATCTCAAGCTGCGAGGATGAAAGCCAGTAAACACTTTTTGGGGGGCGGGAAAAAATCGGTAAAGAAGATAACAAACCAACAAGCTACAGGGTGCTGACAGAGAAGTTGAGTGTAAAAATTGAAAAACTGGAAAGGAATGAATGGCACATTCCAGAGATGGAGAAGGGGGGGGAGAAAGGAGGGAGGGAAGGAAGGAAGGAAGGAAGGAAGGAAGGAAGGGAGTGGGAAGAAAGAAGGAGGGAAGGAAGGAAGGACAGATTTATGGATGGATGGAAGGAAGGATGGACAGAAGGAAGGAAGGAGAGAAGGAAGGAAGAACAGATCAATGGATGGAAAGAAGGAAGGAGAGATGGAAGGAAGGAAGAACAGATTAATGGATGGAAAGAAGGAAGGAGAGATGGAAGGAAGGAAGGATAGATTGATGGATGGATGGATGGAAGGAAGGAAGGAAGGAAGGAAGGAAGGAAGGAAGAAAGGAAGGAAGGAAGGAAAGAAAGAAGGAGATAGCAAGGGATACATGCACTCCTGCCTGATAGCCCCAGGCCAGGGAAAACAGGAACACCCCAAATATTTAGTCCAAGTGATTCAAAAATGGGAAACTAAGAACTTTGACATTAAAATGTGACTTGAACAAATGTATCTCCATATTTGTGGTAAACTAAACACGCATGGAGGAGACATACAATCCACCTTGCCAAATGCAGCTTCTTTCTAAATTTTGATAAGGAAAGTAATGAGAAGAGAATATGGGGCTCATGAAAAGCTAGGCTTTTCATCAGGAGCCCAAATTGGTACAAGAAACCAGTTGGTATCAGTCCTTGGAGGGTGAATCAATCAGTCCCAGGAACGGCTGTGCTAGAATTGCAGGACCTTGGATAGCTCTCATTTGCTCCACCAAAGAACTGAAGCAAATTATTTGAGTTTTAAAAACTTAAGTGGGAAGGTTTATGCATAGATAGATAGATAGATAGATGATAGATAGATAGATAGATAGACAGACAGACAGACAGATAGATAGATGGATGATAGAGAGATAGAGCGATAGATAGATAGATAGATAGATAGATAGATAGATAGATAGATAGATAGATATAGATAGATATAGAGAGATAGATAGATAGATAGATAGATAGATAGATAGATAGATAGATAGATAGATAGATAGATAGAGGTAGAGATAGATAGAGATAGATAGATAGATAGATAGATAGATAGATAGATAGATAGATAGATAGATAGAGATAGATAGATAGATAGATAGATAGATAGATAGATATAGATAGATATAGAGATATAGAGATATAGAGATATAGAGATATAGATAGATAGATAGATAGATAGATAGATAGATAGATAGATAGATAGATAGATAGATAGATAGATAGATAGATAGATAGAGGTAGAGATAGATAGATAGAGATAGATAGATAGATAGATAGAGATAGATAGATTGATAGATTGATAGATTGATAGATTGATAGATAGAGATATAGGTATTATATATACATTTACATATACATACACACACACAGACACAGACACACACACACCACACATAAAAGCCCAGATTCTACCAAACTTCACTATTCACTCCATCTTATGACTTATTTGTTGCTGATATTGGTGAGCATATGCTGCAGAAAATCAGCTTCCTGGAAGAAAATAATTTGTGGACATCATACCTGAAATCCCTAAATCAAAAACTTTGAAAGTTTTGAGCTCAGGTATAATTTGACTCCTGGTATTCCCAATTCATTTAGTTCCTCTCCATCCCTGTTAGCAATCTGTTTCTGCTCCAGATTAGCTATGGGTACTAAGTGCCATGTAAACATTTCAAAGTGTACGGATGCAGTGAGTTTAGCTAACAACAGCAGCCTAGTTGGGGGTGGGTGGGGGGGTTGGGGGGGGAGTAACTAACCCTGTTAAGCCAACAAGCACAATACCCCAGTGAATTCACCGAGCCATCACTTCTCTGAACTGTCTAAAACATGCCTAACGGTTATATGCCAGCATCCAGGGTGTAAACTTTGGTCCGAAGAAATGAGAAACGAGAGAGGAGGGAGTTCATAAAGCGAGGGTGAATTTACCAGACAGCCCATCTGCTAGAGCCTACCTATCACCTCTAGTTATATGAGCAAGGCGAATGCTGGCTTTATGACAATCATACGGGCCAGTTGATTACCAAAGCAAGCTCAATCGTTTTCATCTGGTCTGACACCGCGTGTCAAAAAAACATCCGTTTCAAGTAATCCCGTGGACAGAAGAGCGAGGCTGAGCCGTGTGTAAATCTTAACAAGAAGTAAAAGGAAGGAAAGCTGGGGAAAAAAATCTTCTAGCTTGGAAGCTAAGTGGGCTTCCCCAATGAATAGGCCAGAACAAAAAAGGCAGAAGGAAAGAGAGAGGGAGGGAGAGAGAGAGAGAGAATGAGAATGAATGAATGCAACTGTCTGGTGTATTGCAGAAACACTGTCAAGAAACAAATTCCTTGCGTCTTACCGAGTGGTAAAGAAAACATGGAATAATTCAGAAGGTCTCGATTCCCTGCAATTTTTAAGCTTCCACTTCTGACAAGGGTGTGTTGTGGTCTTCGGGGCAGGTGTGACTTAAATCATATTCTCTTTAGGAGGGCTGTTCATATTTGTTGGATTTATTATTATTACATTTATATGTCGCCCTTTTCCCCGAAGGGTTACATTCATTCCTTGGCATCTCTAAGCTATTTAGCTGATTGTGAAGGAGCAAATGAAAGAAAAGGGAAAAAAAAAAAAAAGCTAATGAGAGCATAATGGGGACGTGGTGGCTCAGGGGCTAAGGCGCTGAGCTTGTCGATCAGAAAGGTTGGCAGTTTGGCGGTTCGAATCCCTAGCGCCGCGCAACGGAGTGAGCTCCCGTGACTTGTCCCAGCTTCTGCCAACCTAGGAGTTCGAAAGCTCGTAAAAATGCAAGTAGAAGAATAGGAACCACCTTTCCTATTCCACCTGAAGAGCCAAGGTGGCGCAGTGGTTAAATGCAGCACTGCAGGCTACTGCTAGATCAGCAGGTCAGCGGTTCAAATCTCACCGGCTCAGGGTTGACTCAGCCTTCCATCCTTCCGAGGTGGGTAAAATGAGGACCCAGATTGTTGGGGGCAATATGCTGACTCTCTGTAAACCGCTTAGAGAGGCCTGAAAGGCCTATGAAGCGGTATATAAGTCTACTGCTATTGCTTTGGTGGGAAGGCGATGTCCTCCAGTGGGTTTCTTGTGCCAGATTGATCACTCTCTTCCTGTCCGCAGCAGTTAAAGCAGGGTACCATACCATCATGCAATATTTGAGGACACCTTCTATGGTGGACCGAGAGAAAGAGGTCATCAGCCGTTGTTCCACCTGATTTTTTTCGCAGGACTCTAATAGCAATAGCAATAGCAATTAGACTTATATACCGCTTCATAGGGCTTTCAGCCCTCTCTAAGCGGTATTACAGAGTCAGCATATCGCCCCCCCACAGTCTGGGTCCTCATTTTACCCACCTCGGAAGGATGGAAGGCTGAGTCAACCTTGAGCTGGTGAGATTTGAACCGCCGAACTGCAGATAGCAGTTAGTTGAAGTGGCCTGCAGTACTGCACTCTAACCACTGCGCCACCTCGGCTCTATAACTCTAATGAAATGAAGTGTCTGTTGGACCTTTCCTTTTTCAAGATGAGATCTTGACCAATAAGAACTTAAAAGAGGAAACCCTCTCGAACAATGATGGCTAACCTTTTTGTTGCTGGGTGCCAAAAATGCGAGGGTGCGCAGGCCATAGCATGCATGCGTGCCAGCACCCATAATGCAAGGCGTACCCCCCTACACACACATGCGGGCACAACCCTCCATGCTCCGCTCCCACGCGTCTCCAAATTGAGCTTGGTATTTCCTCCAGCGGGCCAGGGGAGGCTGTTTTCACCCTTCCCAAACTCCGGAGGGTTTACTGATGCCTGGGGAGGGTGAAAACGGCCTCCCTTTTCGGCCTCTGGAAGGCCGAAAATCAGTTGGCTGCTACGCACATGTACACTGGAGCTGACAGCTCATGTGCCGGCAGATGTGGCTCTGCGTGCCACAGGTTTCTCCATCGTGGCTCTAGAATTTGAATTCCAGGTAGAATTTGAACTTCATAATTAGGTGTGAAAGGAGGTATACATTACTTCTTATTTCATTGCCGATTTGTGGAGCTCAAAACTCACTTTAGCATTTGAACAGATTCCCACATTGCAAGATCCACGGCAGTGGTGGGTTTCAAAAATTTTTGGAACCTCTTCTGTAGGTGTGGCCTACTTTCCAGGTCCACTGGTGGAACCTCTTCTAACCAGTTCGGTAGATTTGACGAACCGGTTCTACCGAATAGGTGCGAACTGGTAGGAGCCCACCTCTGATCCACGGAGAGCTTTTCTAAAGTCAGAATTCATCTGGGTTGCCTAGGGCAATCGTGTGGCCCTTACAAGTTTTTTTTTTCCCCCAGCATCTTATTGTCACGGTAAACTTAACTTGCCCAGGTTTCCCCCCCCCCCCCTTCTAGGAAAATATACAAGAACGGTGTGTTCCTGTAATGGGCCATTTTGGGCATTGATTTTTGAAGGTTCATTAGATAAATGCTGACATCATAGATTGATGTCTCTTTAAAACAGTGTCTAGTGCATAACCACGGGGAGAATCAAAAATATCGACTTAACATTTGCTTCGAAGACTCGCTGGAGGCTTCCTTGGCATTAATGGGACCCATCAATTTAGGTGTTCCTTAATTATTCTAAATCTGCATCTCCACGCCAAATAAAGCTTGTTCAGCTAATTTGATCTGGTACTCAGGTGTTCGAGAAATCTGCCCAAGGAAACAACAAACACAAGATGCACATGGGTTCCACATCCTCCTCCTTCTTCTTCCCACTATGATATCTTTCAACGTAATTTTGGAGTGCCAAAATTAGCAAAATAAGACTTCAAGAGAGAGGGAGAGAAGACCGATCAAGAAATCATTAAAAAAATGGGATGCTTAAAAGAGTAAGAGATGATGGATAAGAAGGAAAAGGTTAATAGAAGAGAGGTATAATTATAGGAAAAATAGTAGTATAGATATATAAAGAGTTAGATCAGTAGATGAGAATGTGAAAGTAGATAATTTTATAATATTGCTAATTTTAAATGTAATTTGAACAATGTTGGGAATTTAAAAATATTAATGATTGGGAAAGGGGAATTTATGAGATATTTTGTGAGAAGAAGAAATGATAAACATCTGGAAAAATTGTAAAACAAAAGATGGAATATAGGGCATGTAGTGATGTTGACTATGTATAAAAATTGAATGAGAAAAGATAAAGAAATATGTAAAGAGAGGAACATGGTTGAAGTTGGTATAGTAAAACTGTTGTGGCCCAGCAGGTGCCGTTGGAGCTGCCACCAGACTCCGACAGCGAGGGGCCCTCTGAGTCGGCTCTGGAGGATGTAGAGGACCCTGGACAGGGTTGTTACTCCGAGCAGGGGGCAGAGAGGCTGGCTGGCCACCAGGAGGCGCCTGAGCCTTGGACCAGTGGGGAGGAGACAAGGGAGAGTGAGCCGGAGGCCAGTAGTGAGTTGTTTCTGGATGCACGCCATCGAAGAGCTACTAGGCGTCAGGAACAATTATGCAATTACAGGAAGTGATTGTACTCAGCTGGTGGTCATTAGGCTCCTCTTCAGACTATAAAAAGCTACTTGTGCACACGGCCCTCTTTGTAGAAGTCAACGCAGGATTGAATGTCGGAGGACATTAATGTGAGCTTGGCAGGCTGGATTGCTGCCAAGCCTTATCTGTGTTTATTGCTGCCTGAGTTTGTCTGAGTTGCTGCCAAGGTCCTTATCTGTTTGTTCTGCTTGGCTTTCAGCCACCGAGGTGTTGGTGTCTTGCTATTAAAGTGCATTCCAGTTAAGCTTGTCTCGGCATTGGTTACTGGACGGAGGAGGGGGTCAGAACATAAAACTATGGTTAAAAATGATCAAGTTGTAAAGATTAGGTGTTCAGCAATGGTATGTAAGCTTCAATGAATTAATGGGAAAAGAGAAAAGATTATGTAAAAGAGATGAATATCGATGAAAGTGGGGAATTAGAATATACTGAAATTATGATTATAAATGAGATGTATAAAATGCGACCCAGTCAACACTCTGTCCATAAAGTATATATGATAGGGAAAAGAAAAACTTTATTTAAAAAAAGAATTTTTGGAATGCCACCAGAGATCTGATCCTTTCTCTCCCCTGGTAGCAACCCTAATTAGCTGGATCACTGAATCCATCACCCAAACTATTCGATTCTTCTGTGGGCAAAATAGAGTTGATGGGTTGGGGGTTTTTTGTGTGTGTGTGTTTGTGTTTAACCCCTCGTCCTGCTACTGTCAATAGATTGAAAACGTCGTTTGTATTTGCAAGTGTTTCTTTAATTAAGACCTTTTAAAAATCTTTGCTATTGATTCATTCCATTATCTTATTGATTAACTGCAGTGGATCATGTGCTTGGCCTTTAGTAAAGAGAAAAAGATACAGTTTGCTCTTATGGTCACCAGTTGTGAACTGTAAGTAATTCTAAGGATCGATACCTGGCCCAAACCTGTGATTTTAAAGAAGTGTTGGCTACAGTTGACAGCATGGCACAGAAGAAGCCATAATCTAGTTCTGATAGCCAAGTACAAATTTTCCTTTCCCCTTTATTTCATTCAAAGAAGCCTGTGTATGGGAGAGGGAGGGGGAGAGAGAGAGAGAAAGAGAGAGGGGAGAGAGAGATAGGCATAAAGGAGAGGGAGAGAAAGGAGAAAGGAAAGAAAGAGAGAGAGGGAAAGGAGAGAGAAAGGAAAGAGAGAGAGGAGGGAGAGCGGGAAAGGAAGGAGAGAAAGGGGGAGAGAAAGGGAAAGGAGAGAGAAAGGAAAGAGGAGAGAGAGGAAGGAAAGAGAGGAGAGAGAGAAAGGAGAAAGAGGAGAGAGGGGGAGAGAAAAGGAAAGGGGGGAGAGAGAGAGAAGGGAGAAAGGAGGGAGAGAGATAGGGAGAGGGTGGAGAGAGAGAGAGGAGGGAGAGAGGGGGAGGGAGAGAAAGAATTCACCGTAGGCGTTCAGTTGCACCAAATATATGAATCTGATAAATCCAAATAGCTCTAAAATTGAATCTCTTCCTTCAAGTCGAAACAGAAAGAAGTTTTCGATTAGAAAACATGGGCATTTCTGGGAATTGAATCGCAATCATTGTACTTTGGTTATGTCCCTTGTATCTTGTTCTACTCAACTTTTTTATTTTTTTAAAGGTATTCTTTGAGAATACCGATGGAAACATAAAGCGGGTGTTTCTGTAACGATGTGTCCCAATGTCTCATAACTCCATTAAAGCTTTGTTCAATTCTTCTGGAAATCAGCAAATTCCATTTCTATCTTCCCTGTTAATTTTATTGAAGCAAAAGAAATTGATCTAGCCAGCTAAGGGTGATATGCAAACCTTCTTTCCTACAGCAACTGAAGGTTTGGTTTAATTGTTTATTTTGAAGCATTGATGCACAGATACACCGATTGACAGTCAGTCTTGCCTAACTTAACCTTCCCCAGATACTACCAGCACTTTATTACAATTATTTAAAAAAAACAAAGCAAGAGACACCCCAGTAAACTCGAATTTTATATTGTTTTGATGACTGAGATCTGCCCACAGATCAACAAAGCAATTAAAATCGTAAATAACGTTGCCTGAATTGTCAGACAAAGGATGAGGATCCCAGGGGGAAACAGTTATTTGTTTTTGTTTTTATTTTAAAGTAGTTTTTTCTTTTCTTTTTGGAGTATCTCCTTAGGAGCAAACTGTTTCACTAATTGGGATAGTCTTTATTTTTTTTCAGGCTTAATAATCGATGACATCGTAATATGTCAGAAAATTAAAAGAAAAAAATATTGCTAAAATGCCTCTTTCTTTGAATCATCATCATCATCTTCTTCTTCTTCTTCTTCTTCTTCTTCTTCTTCTTTGTCTTCTTCTTCCTCCTCTTGTTCTTCTTGTTCTTCTTCTTCTTCCTCTTGTTCTTCTTCTTGTTCTTCTTCTTCTTCCTCTTGTTCTTCTTCTTGTTCTTGTTCTTCTTCTGGTTCTGGTTCTGCTTCTGCTTCTCCTCTTCCTCCTCATTGTTGGATTCAGTTGGATGTTTAATCTGTGACCTTGCTATGACAATAACATCGTAATATGTCAGGGAATTAAAAGAAAGATATTGCTAAAATGCCTCTTTCTTTGAATCTTCTTCTTCTTCTTCTTCTTCTGCTTCTTCTTCTGCTTCTGCTTCTTCTGCTTCTTCTGCTTCTTCTGCTTCTTCTGCTTCTTCTGCTTCTACTTCTGCTTCTGCTTCTTCTGCTTCTGCGTCTGCTCCTCCTCCTCATTGTTGGGTCCAGTTGGATGTTTAATCCATGACCCTGCTAGGACAATAACATAAGGTAGGGTCAATGCAAGCCATAGGCATAGGGGGTAAAGACTGAAAAACCAGGAGACTGTGAATTCTAGCCTCACCTTAGGCACACAGATAACTGGGCCACCTTGGGCCCGTCACACTCTCTCAAACCTAATAAGCAGGCAATGGCAAACCACTTCCGGAAAATCTCCCGAAGAAAGCCACAGTCTACGGGAGTCAAGATTAACTCAAATCGAAAAGCCAATGTCATATAGTGGTTATGGGAGTTAACGTGTGTGTGAGAGAGAGAGGAGGGGGGAGAGAGAGGGAGAGGAGAGGGAGAGAAAGAGAGAGAGACAGAGAGAAAGAGAATACTCTAGTCCTCTCCAGGACACAAAACCAGCTGCATGGTTCAGGTTCCTTGCAATGTTTTTGGAACTGGTTCGCCTTCTTCCTAGGGCTAATAGAGAGAGAGAGAGAGAGAGAGAGCCAAGGTGGCGCAGTGGTTAAATGCAGCACTGCAGGCTACTTCAGCTGACTGCAGTTCTGCAGTTCGGCTGTTCAAATCTCACCGGCTCAGGGTTGACTCAGCCTTCCATCCTTCCGAAGTGGGTAAAATGAGGACCCGGATTGTTGTTGGGGGCAATATGCTGACTCTGTAAACCGCTTAGAGCGGGCTGAAAGCCCTATGAAGCGGTATATAAGTCTAACTGCTAACTGCTATCTGGGACAAATCTCTCTCTCTCTATTGGCCCTAGGAAGAAGGCGAACCAGTTCCAAAAACATTGCAAGGAACCTGAATAAACTTCTCCAAGTAGTTGTCAAAGGTCAAGAGGCAGTTCCAGATTTAAAACACCTGCATAAGACACATCCATATATTTATACCAGTATTAAAAGTTTTGCTCATTGTTCGGGAAACGCCAGTCCCACTCCGTAGCTCCCTGCTAATTACACTGAAGCAAAAATAATTGGATCTGATGAATCTAAATGGGACATATCTTTTTTTTTTCTCCTAGAGCAATTAAAAACTTAGTTTAATTGTTAGACTTGAAACATAATCACAGCTGTGCAAAGTCATTGAATTGCATTAAGTAGGTTGAATATTAATATGGAAGCGTTAATTCAATTGAACTTCATCTTTATCTCGGTTCTGCCTGCTAATTTTTAGAGTGCTGTCGTCAACATATCGCCCTGTTAGGCTTGAACATTGTTTGAAAGTTCTCACTGGATGACCAGGTTCAGGGGTGATAATCACTTACCTTCCCTACCGGTTTGCAAATGTGAGCGTGTACATTTTGCCTAAACAAAAGGGGGGTCTAAATGAGATGCCATAGTGCCAGGGCAGGTGGGCGTGGCCATCCACTATTTCCACTACCAGTTCGGGTGAACTGGTCCAAACTGATAGAATGCCATCACTGACCAAGTTGCTTCTCGCCTTGATTAGATTCGGTCAATTGTTTGTTGTCCTATCTTCTGGTGCTTTGGGAAATAATAAATCCCCTCTTTTTTGTGGCAGCCCCTCAAGTCACTGGAATGCTGCTATCCTGTCATTCCCCCTAGTCCTCCTTTTCTCTAGACTAGACATACTCAGTTCCTGCAAATAACTACTCTGCTGCCAATTCTTTAGCTGGTATTGGCCTTTACATTCATCAAATTCTTCCTCAGACGTCGTAATGTATCAGCTTAGCATATGTGCAGTAGATCCAAACCACGTGGCCTTTTGCAATTGACAGATGGAAATGTTGTCAATTCCCTTTGGGTCTCTTGCTTGCCAAGAACCCAGTTGTGAATCCCTCAAATCCATTTTATTCTCTTTAGCCTGTTTTTTGACCGCACGTAGGGTGTTTGCACATATGAGAGAACATTTTCCATATTTGCTTCACTCTCTGCCGTTTTCTCCAACTAGGCGCTTAAAAACAAAAACCAACCTCCATCAACCCATGTTTCCTGTCTCTTACATTTGCTTCGAGTGATGTTTCCTCGCTGAACAGGTTGCACCTTGTCCTTCTTTCCACGAAAGAAACGTCAGTAAGAGCGACTCCTTGCAACAACGGTCAAATCCGACACGTTGCATCTCTGCTTAGAATGTAATCCTTCCTCCTCCTTTTGTTTGGCCTCCCTAATGGATACTGAAATCTTTGTTTTCCAAGCCTAGACGTTGATCTGATCATCCAGCCAGGCTCCCTGATGCTTTGAAAGGGCTTCCTTCCCTCTGTCTTTCAGAGTTAACTGAAGACTGGGAACGAGACCAACCCGCATTGCTTTTTAGAGCATTAAATCCAGCAAGTTGGAATTTGTCATCCAACGCCGTTCGGGGGCCACCGGGTGTATATCACGGAGTGGAAGAGTTACTTTTTCAGGTAACTCAAATCTCGGCGTGCAAGCTGTTACACGAAGAACCCATTTGTATCCCGCTGGGTCTCGTGCCGTTGAGTGCGTCATTAAGATATACACGAGTCCAGTAGATGTCACAGGACAGGATGGCTGGAAGATTGACCCGAAACCCTGAGACTTAATGCTTCAGTGAAGGTAATGAAGACAGCAAGGAAACAACCAAGTTCAGAGAGCACCAAGGAGCCCTCGTTTCAACCCCGGGCTACAAATATTCTCCTCTGTCCATGCTTCAATGAGTCGAGCTGTAGCTCTAGAGTCCTCTTTTTCTGTCTCTCTGTTTATCCCTTTCCTTCTCCATAGGTCAAAACTTCCTCCGAAGGAAAGATTCAGGCACTCTGCTGGAAATTACCCCATTTTTCAGAGTATAAGGCATACATTTCCCCCCCGAAAAAGAGGGTGAAAATCTGGGTGCGTCTTATACACCGAATACAGCAAACTCTGCCCCATTCACAAAAATGGAGACGCAGAGGGTTTGGGAGGCTTGCAAAATGCTCCTGGAGGCTGGGGGATGGGAAAAACGAGCAACAAATGGGCCATTTTTGCTTGTTTCCCCTTCCCAGCCCCCAGGAGCACCCTTCAAGCCTCCTAAAGGCTATGCATTCCCCCTTTTTTTTTGCAAAAAAATGGGCCATGTTTTGCCCAGCTCCCATGAGCACTTTGCAGGTCTCTCAAACTCTCTGCATGCCCGTTTTTCACCAAAAAAATGAGGCATGCAGAGGGTTCGGGAGGTCTGCAGATTGCAAAACCTTTTTTTTTTTTTTTAATTTACCTCTTCAAAATCTTGGTGCGTCTTATACTCTGAAAAATACGGTAGTTAGGTGGAAGAACTAAGGCAGAAAAGGCCAGGTGTCTCGTGGGCGGCTCTGGAAGGAGACAGTAGTTCAGAGGTCATGGATCGGCAGCCTTCCCCAAATGTTTGGTGCTTCCATGCCCTTCTGATGGGGGAGGCCCCAATGCTTTCAGACAGGAGTATTGTCAATGGTATTGATCGGTGGACCTGATCGTACAACCAGGCTCCCTGATGTATTAAATGGCCTCCATCCGTGTGGCACTAAGTGTGCAGGTCTGGAGCTGAGAATTAAATCTCAGCAGGCCACTCAGAGACCTTGGATGGCTCCAGGCGTGTCTAATCCAATCTGTCATCATTCATTCATTCACTCACTCACTCACTCATAGACGCACACACACACACACTATACTGATCTAGGTAGAGGAGTATAATACACAGACCTTCACACAAATAAACACAAATACAGATACGCATGCGTGCGATGTGTGTAAAATGTGTGTGTTTGTGTGTGTAAAATGGAGATGCGGTGGCTCAGTGGCTAAGACGCTGAGCTTGTTCATCAGGAAGTTCAGCGGTTCGAATCCCTAGCGCCGCATAAGAGAGTGAGCTCCCATTACCTGTCCCAGCTTCTGCCAACCTAGCAGTTCGTAAAAAATGCAAGTAGAAAAATAGGAACCACGTTTGGTGGGAAGGTAACAGCGTTTCGTGCACCTTCGGTGTTGAGTCATGCCGGCCACATGACCACGGAGACGTCTTTGGATAGCGCTGGTTCTTCGGCTTTGAAACAGAGATGAGCACCGCCCCCCTAGAGTCAGGAACGACTAGCACATATGTGCAAGGGGAACCTTTACCTTTACCTTAATACATATTTTCTCACCTGATTTTAACGTACGGATTGGTGGTACTCATCGGATAGGTGACCACAGGTAGCATTCCCACAGTCGCCGATCAAAATTCAGACACTTGCAAGTATTTATGACGGTGGCAGAACCTTGGGGTCATGTGAGTTCCAGTAAGGGGGATGCTGGATTCATTTAACAACAATGAGATTTATTTAACGACTGCAGTGATTCACTTAACAACTGTTGCAAAAAAAAGGACATTAAATCCAGCATGACTCACTTAACTTAGCAATGGAAATTTGGAGCCAAGTTGAAGTCATAAGAATGAAGATCACGTGAAGTGGTACTAGTACTTTATAAGGCCTTGGGAAGGCCACACTTGGAATACTGGCTCCAGTTTTGGTCGCCATGATGTAAAAACGATGTTGAGACTCTAGGAAGAGTGCAGAGAAGAGCAACAAAGAGGATTAGGGGACTGGAGGCTAAAACATATGAAGAACGGTTGCAGGAATTGGGTATGTCTAGTCTGATGAAAAGAAGGACTTGGGGAGACATGATAGCAGTCTTCCGATATCTCAGGGGCTGCCACAAAGAAGAGGGAGTCAAGCTATTCTCCAAAGCACCTGAGGGCAGGACAAGAAGCAATGGGTGGAAAGAATGAAAAGGGATGCCAGTGTATTTTGCACCGCAAAATGATTTCTTGGAGAAGTGCAACTCAACTGCCACCATCCCAACAATAAACTATGTTACATTAAAAATGGGACAGCGGGTGTTGGCGTGCTGGAAGTGAGGGTGGTAGTAATTGCGGCGAAGAGAGGACAAACATTTTTTAATCCCCCTTGTCATCTCATCTAAATCTAAACCGATTTGTATTAACCTTTGCTGACAGAGTCACAAGACGGACATAATTTCTGGTAATTTACCAGCAGCAGATCAAACCTTTTGTCATCAAATATTCATAAAGGCACGATTCCCAATGATTTTCTGTCTCTTTAAATATTTACGGCTTGTTGTCTGCTTCCTTTTTGGGCTGTAATTTGAACACAATTGAAGTCAGATGAAATTAAAGTTACATTTCTTTTGCGGGCGGAAATACCTGCAGGCAAATGGCGCGGGGAAAGGAGAAGGCTTGGTAGATCCCGGAAGGTGATGTTCTGCTGATGGTGGACATCTTGTCAAAGGAAAGCATGTGTCCCTCAAACAGGCCATGTCGATCAACTGCTGAAGTAGAAGTCATGGGCAGATTGGACGTGGCTTCTTCTGGTCACAGAGATGTAGTCACTTTAGAGAGGACTATAAAAGTACTATTGGTGGGGGGGGGAGCTGCAGCCAGTGCACCTGGAGCGTGTTTGCAGTAGTGCCTCCCGAGGAGAGAGATGGAGAAGGGGAGTGAGAAAGAGAAAGAGAGAGAAGAAAGAGAGAGGAGAGAGACGGAGAAGGGGAGTGAGAAAGAGAAAGAGAGAGAAGAAAGAGAGAGGAAAGAGACAGAGAAGGGGAGTGAGAAAGAGAAAGAGAGAGAAGAAAGAGAGAGGAAAGAGACAGAGAAGGGGAGTGAGAAAGAGAAAGAGAGAGAAGAAAGAGAGAGGAGAGAGACGGAGAAGGGGAGTGAGAAAGAGAAAGAGAGAGAAGAAAGAGAGAGGAGAGAGAGAGACAGAAGGGGAGTGAGAAAGAGAAAGAGAGAGAAGAAAGAGAGAGGAGAGAGACGGAGAAGGGGAGTGAGAAAGAGAAAGAGAGAGAAGAAAGAGAGAGGAAAGAGACAGAGAAGGGGAGTGAGAAAGAGAAAGAGAGAGAAGAAAGAGAGAGGAGAGAGACAGAGAAGGGGAGTGAGAAAGAGAAAGAGAGAGAAGAAAGAGAGAGGAGAGAGACGGAGAAGGGGAGTGAGAAAGAGAAAGAGAGAAGAAAGAGAGAGGAGAGAGAGAGATAAGGGAAGTGAGAGAGACAGAGAAGGGGAGTGAAAGAGAGAGAAACAGAAAGAAAGAGATTGGAGGGAGGGGGGAGAGAGAATAGCTGTTAGATTGGCAGTTCAGCTAGCCTTGTACTTTAAAGTAACTACTTTAGTCACACTTGTAGATTAAGAGATAACATTTTTGGAATGAATATTTTGAATCCTATATGATCAGTATGTCCACGGGGGGAAGTAAAGAATCTGAAGTCTTATGGAAATTCAAAATTTTCCCCTACTACATCCAATATCACCGAATACCTTACTGTGATATACGCCATAGATCTGTACGGAGAGAGGTGTGCGCATGCATATGTATAACACTTTCCCACAGACGTTGCAAATGTATTCATCCAGGAGCCATAATTGTTAAATTCTGTGGGTGGAAACGACTTAAAATTTCTGCGACGGCTTTCGACGCCAAGTTGGAGTTTCCGTCCAAAGAGAACATGTTTCTGTAAACACCACAGCATTTAGCAGCCTGTGCTGATCAGGGAATGAAGACCTACGCCACAACTCTGAAGACAATCACTTTCTTCTTTTTTGGGGAGGTCCTGCACAGGAAGACCAATAAGGGTTTGCAGGCCGTTTTTTTTTTTTGGAATAGAAATATGTAAGAATTGGTTTCCAGGCCAGCTTCAATTTCATGGTGTGTTTTTTTAAAAACAAGTTTTCATTGTGCTTTGCAAAATTAAGTGGATAGTCCTGCTGTGTAAATGCGTGTTCATGGTGTAAAAAAGATGTGGAGACTCTAGAAAGAATGCAGAGAAGAGCAACAAAGAGGATTAGGGGACTGCAGACTAAAACATATGAAGAACGGTTGCAGGAACTGGGTCTGTCTAGTTTAATGAAAAGAAGGACCTAGGGGAGACATGATAGCGGCATTCCAATATCTCAGGAGTTGCCCCAAAGAAGAGGGAGTCAAACTATTCTCCAAAGCACCTGAGGGCAGGACAAGAAGCAATGGGTGGAAACTAATCAAGGAGAGAAACAACCTAGAAGTAAGGAGAAATTTCCTGACTGGGAGAACAATTAATCAGTGGAACAACTTGCCTCCAGAAGTTGTTTTGATGAATCTCATCACTGGAGGTTTTTAAGAAGAGACTGGACAGCCACCTGTCTCAAATTGCACAGGGGGTTGGACTAGGAGACCTCCAAGGTCCCTTCCAGCTCTATTCTGATTGATTGACCTTTTTGGTTGGGGAATTCTGGGAGTTGAAGTCCACAACTTGCCTCCAGAAGTTGTAAATACTCCAACACTGGACATTTTAAAGCAGAGATTGGACAACAATTTGTCTCAAGTGATGTAGGGTTTCCTGCCTAAGCAGGAGATTGGACCAGAAGACCTCCAAGGTCCCTTCCAACTCTTGTTCCGTTCCGTTCTGTTCTGTTCTACTCTACTGTACTCTATTTCTCCAAAGGAAAAGCATATGTTGAAATCCCAATGCTGGAGACACCCTTCTATTTCAATGTGTTTGGTGTTCATTGATGCTGGAAAAGATCACTGAATCCATTCTAAGGAGCAGATAGGACAAATACTTTGCCTTCCTTTGAAATCATATCATTTGGGGTGGTTGTTGTTGTTGTTGTTGTTGTTGTTGTTGTTGTTTTGGCATGTCTCAAAGATTGTTCTACAGCTTTTGCACAATGCAACTGTGGAACCCTCTACATGGCCGGCCGTTGCTTCCAGCTTTATAATCACCTGATCCATTTGATCCCTCTATTGTTTCTTGCCATCGGACAGGAGCGAAGAGAGTTTCAGGTGACCTTATCCGTGTGGCCGAGCTCAGAGGTCACAAAAGTCCAAACGGCCTTGTCAAGATGAGTCATCCCTCACTAGGGTGATGTCACTGACAACGTGACAAATAGACAAACTACTCTTTGGACTGGTTACTCCAGAGTCCGTAACCTTAACTGGTTGCTATAAATTGTCACCTGTTGACATATTGTGTGACCGACAAACAGATTGGTGCCAAAAGGAGCACCAAAGCTAAATTTATCACCCATTCCTGAGTGATTAATGGGATAGCAGGCACCACTGAACTTATTAAATGGCAGAATATTTCTCTTATTATATAAACTCCCTTTTTACTGTAATTCCTTAATTTGGGTAGAGTCAGGGTGACTGGATGGAGCTGAGCATTTGCTGGCTGGATGCCCTTCCTGATGCCTATGGGGGTTTCGCAGCAGATATTTTCTCTTTGCACCCTGATAGAGAAACAGCTGCCACTTCTTAGGATTTATATATAAAGTATTTCCATTGGATTGAATGGGTTTTCCAGCCCAAAGGAAATAAGAACTTCCCACCAGCTGATACCTCTTTGGGCTGATCTCGAATCCCGCCGTGACCCAACAAATGCGCGCTCGACTAAAGCGCGCCAACAAAACAGCGCCGACAAAACCACGACGTCATCAACACGCCCACAACAGCGCGCCCACAACAGCGGGCTGACAGAAGCGCGATTTAAGTTAAGGTAAGGGTTAGGTTCAGGGTTAATTTTAGGTTTAGGGTTAGGGTTAGGTTCAGGGTTAGATTTAGGGTTAGGTTTACAGCGCGCTTCTGTTGGCGCGCTGTTGTCGATGCACTTCATCGCTCATTCGTCGGCGCGGTTTAGAACTCGCGGTTTTGTCACCGTGGTTTAGTCGGGCGCGCTTTTGTCGGTCGCCCTTTTGTCAGTGAACCGAATCCCGCCATGATGGAAATCTATCTCTTTATTGCCTTTTTCTGCACTGTGTTTATAATCCTTGACTCCATTCTATCTTCATCTATTTTATTATTTATTTTGCCTTTGCTTAGGAAAACCATGCTCCAGTTTCTGGTTCCTAACGTTTGCCGATACCTCACTTCACGTTTTCTACAAAATTCAGCTTGTTTCTGCAGTAGGCCAACCCAAGAAATCGAAAAACTTGCGTTGAGGGCTATTTGTCAACAGGAATGTGTCTGTGTGTGTCTGTGTGTGTCTGTGTGTATGTGTGTCTTTTGCTTTCTCCCCCAAACAGCTGTAGATCTTAGTCAAGGACAGGAAAAAAGCAGAAGAGTGTTTTAAAATAAATGGTTAGCACATTAGTATAAAACCTATTGATTAAAAACACCAAGCATAATGTTAGTCTGACTGAGGCATTGCTGAAATAAATTTATCCCTCTGACTTTTGCATTAACCTTTTATTGACTGCTGGCATACCCATAATTAACACACACTTTAGCTAAAGTGGTTAATTGTCGTATCGTGCCCAATGTCTCCAAACATACTTGATAGATCCACTCATCAAATGTATGTTACAATAAGCCAGAAAATAAGAGGGTTGGAAGAGTCTCCTTGGGATTCCAGAAGAATGGATAGCATATTCAGCTTGGTTTAGCCCCATGAAGGTTCTTGAGATGGCCAATCGAACAGATTTGTTTAACGGCGGAAACAAGAATCAATTGTTTTATGATAGAAATATTTCTGAAACAGGGAAAACACAGTATGGTCAGGAGAAGTCTTTTTTATTTCCATAAAAGTTTTTTTTTTTAATTAATGTATAACTTCGCTAATCGGAAGTAGCGCATCCATTCTTTCCACTAAATTGGGCAGCATCTCAATACGAGGTAGAACATAGAATAACATAGTTGGAAGGGACCTTGAAGGTCTTCTAGTCCAACCCCCTGCTCCAGCAGGAGACCCTTTACCATTTCAGACAAGTGACTGCCCAGTCTCTTCTTAAAAACCTCCGGTGATGAAGCACCTACAACTTCTGGTTGCAGGCTGTTCCATTGGATAATTGTTCTCACTGTGAGGAAGCGTCTCCTTAATTCCAGGTTGATTCTCTCCTTGATTAGTTTACATCCATTGCTTCTTGCCCTGCTTTCGGGTGCTTTAGAGAATAGCTTAGTCAGAATAGAACTGGAAGGGATCTTGGAGGTCTTCTAGTCCAACCCCCTCCTGAAGCAGGAGACGCTGTATCATTTCAGACAAATGGCTATCTAACATCTTTTTATTGAAATTTTTTGGGGAAAAAAGCTTTTACAAATATTTACCTCCCCTCCCCCACCCTCCCCACCCGAATCCAGCCCCCCCACAACCTTCTCCCCCCCCCCAACTTCCCAGAACAAATACAGGGTATAAATCTTTAACAAAGATGTTCTACAATAAACTTAAAGAAAGTTAGTATCATCTTTCATTTGAGCTTTAACTCCTCTTTTGTTAGGCTAACTCTGAACAGATTATATCATTCCTTGCTTCTTCAGTCATAAACTATCTGGAATTTCTTAGTCCCGTATTTATTTTGAATATAGTCAATCCATCTTCTCCACTCCAGTTTATATTTCTCATTTGAGTGGTCCTTGAGATATGCTGATATTTTAGCCATCTCTGCTAAGTTTGTTGCTTTTAATGTCCATTCTTGAATAGTAGGCAAATCTTCCTTCTTCCAGTATTGCGCCACCAACAGTCTTGCTGCTGTTATTAAATACAAAATCAAGTTAGTCTCTATAACAGTACAATCAGTAGTTATACCTAACAGGAATAAAAAAATTATGGAACGCTTCACGAATTTGCGTGTCATCCTTGCGTATCTTCTTAAAGACTTCCAGTGTTGGGGCATTCACAACTTCTGGAGGCAACTTCTGTTCCACTGATTCATTGTTCTAACTGTCAGGAAATTTCTCCTCAGTTCTAAGTTCCTTCTCTCCTTGATTAGTTTCCACCGATTGCTTCTTGTTCTACCCTCAGGTGCCTTGGAGAATAGTTTGACTCCCTCTTCTTTGTGGCAACCCCTGAGATATTGGAACACTGCTATCATGTCTCCCCTGGTCCTTCTTCTCATTAAACTAGACATACCCAATTCCTGCAACCATTCCTCCTATGTTTAGGGAGTTCACTGTCAAGTGACTCCAGCTGGCTTACAACAACGTCAAAACATAATATAAAGGTGGCGCAGTGGTTAAATGCAGCACTGCAGGCTACTTCAGCTGACTGCAGTTCTGCAGTTCGGCTGTTCAAATCTCACCGGCTCAAGGTTGACTCAGCCTTCCATCCTTCCGAGGTGGGTAAAATGAGGACCC
The DNA here is from genome assembly GCF_051295495.1 of Thamnophis sirtalis. Taxonomy (NCBI): domain Eukaryota; kingdom Metazoa; phylum Chordata; class Lepidosauria; order Squamata; family Natricidae; genus Thamnophis; species Thamnophis sirtalis. Next base: position 44,432,294 of record NW_028261394.1, read on the forward strand.
GGATTTTTGTTGGGGGCAATATGCTGACTCTGTAAACCGCTTAGAGAGGGCTGAAAGCCCTATGAAGCGGTATATAAGTCTAACTGCTATTGCTATTAAAATAAGAACAACAGTAAAACACTGAACACCTTCAGCGTTAAGAATGAAAACATGAAAATTAACCAAGAATCAGATTTTAAAAATGAGCAATACGAAAGCAATGCGGTAGTGGGATCTTCTCCTAAACTACTTACCCTCTCCAAACTGGATTAATACATGCTTGGAGTAACTTGCTTTTTAAATAATTAATATTTAATATCATTGAAATTATATGAAAAAATAATATTTTTTAAATTTATGGACAATGCTCTAAACCAGGGGTAGTCAACCTTTTTATACCTACCGCCCACTTTTGTATCACTGATAATAGTAAAATTTTCTAACCGCCCACCGGTTCCACAGTGATGGTGATTTATAAAGTAGGGAAGTAACTTTACTTTATAAAATTTACAAAGCAGAGTTACAGCAAACTCCCATCGCCCACCATGAAAGCTGGAACGCCCACTAGTGGGTGGTAGGGACCAGGGTGACTAACATTGCTCTAAATAAATTGCTGCTTTCTTTCTCCTGGGGAAAATCAAATGAACGCTACGAGGAAAGGACATACATCAAAGGGGACTTGATGAATTGCTGATAAATTGGTAGGTGTCTCTCCTTGATCCATTTTCTAAGGACTTGAGACACGTATCATAGTGAAATTTATGAGTTATCCACTCGAGAGAGGCAGAAGGATATACGGTTTTGCACACTGGATAATGAACACGGAGACCTTGGCTTCAGTACGTTCATGAGAAGGATGGATCCATCACAGGCTATTAGTTAAATACGGCGGCATGGTGAAGGCTCAGATGTTGCATGAAAAAAAACTTTGATGGCACTTCTGGATTTTATTTTTATTGCATTTAGTTTGTCAAACACGTACGAGATAACAGGTATAAGTATAAAGATGGACCTGAACAAAGGAAAAGAGTACAGATAAATGGGAAGAGTAGGACAGAGACGATAGGCAGGCTGGTGCGTTTATGCACGCCCCCTTTACGGACCTCTTAGGAATGAGGTGAGGCAGTCTAAGGTTAAAGTTATGGGGGTTTGAGGATGTAACAACGGAGCTGGGTAGAGCATTCCAGGCGTTGACCACTGTCACGATGTTTTTTTTTGTTTTGCCACCTGTGCTTATATTCTAAGACATACGGTAAACTGACACTTCTCTGTAAGCCTACTACGCATGTCCCTTTTGCCTTCTTCTTCTGAGAGAGCCGAGGTGGCGCAGTGGTTAGGGTGCAGTACTGCAGGCCACTTCAGCTGACTGTTATCTGCAGTTCAGCGGTTCTAATCTCACCGGCTCAAGGTTGACTCAGCCTTCCATCCTTCCGAGGTGTGTAAAATGAGGACCCAGATTGTTGGGGGCGATATGCTGACTCTGTAAACCGCTTAGAGAGGGCTGAAAGCCCTATGAAGCGGTATATAAGTCTAACTGCTATTGCTATTGCTATTCTTTCTCTTTCTTGTTTGCCACAAGGAGGTAGGCTAGGAACTCTACCAGAATGTATTTATTAGCCAATAAGTTTGTTTGTTATTTATTTTACAATAAAAGTATGGTTCTTGGAATCTACCTCAGGTTTATTTTACTTAATCATAAAGTATGCTACAAGGAAAACCACGATTCAACCTCCTTCAAACACAGGGCTGAATTTCCAACCCTCACAACCACTCTGTTGCTGAAGTCGTATTTTCTGCAATCGAGTTTGGAGAGGTTTACCTTGATTCCTTCCAAAAGTCGCAATATGTAATTTTTAACGTTACAAAAGAGGAAATTATTAAAGTGATAAAATTACGGGTGGAAAAGTAACTCCTTAATTTGATTTTTTTTTTAAACTTACACCTGACTCATAATCTAGTTCGGCCTTGGTTCATATCGATTATATTTTGAATGCTCTTTCGTTTTGGGGGGGAAACGGAGATATAAGAGGATTACCCTCAGTGGTGGGATTCAAATAATTTAACAACCGGTTCTCTCTCCTAAGGACCAGGTGGGTAGGTGGGGCTTAGTGGTCACGTGACTGTGTGGGTGTGGCCAACTCAACTGTCACTCAGATCAATGGGCGCTTCGCCTTAACTGTTCCAATGTAATAAGGGTTAACCGGAGAGGCAGTTTCTATAAGCAGGCAATAAAGATTAGACTAGAAACAACACCAGAATGTTCCCTTCCTGCCTTCCTTACAGGATTAGCCCTGTAAAGTGAGAAAAAAACAAAAGGAGATTTCTTCCGACAACTGGTTCTCCAAACTGCTTGGAAAGTTACTAACCGGTTCTCCCGAATAGGTGCGAACTGGCTGAATCCCACCACTGATTACCCTTAAATGGCCTTTCAAGTGTGTTTTATTTTGAATCCTGGAGACCGGATAACCATTTGTCCACGCTTATAGGGTCTCTTGCTCAAACAGGGTTGGGCTAGAGGACCTCCAAGGTTCCTTCCAACCCTATGATTCTATGTTCTATATGGTTTTGAGTTTAGCTGAATTTCAACCTCCCCAATAGGGTCACCCTAAATAGGGTCACCCCTACCGCTTCATAGGGCTGAAAGCCCTGTGAAGCGGTATATAAGTCTAACTGCTATTGCTACATAAGTCTAACCCTTGAAAAGTCCTTTGTTCTTATTAACATTCACGGACCCTCTGCTGGTTGAAGAACTGAAGACTCACCCAAATATACTAATGTATTAAGAAAACCTTTGCCTTGAAATGCTACACCTGGTGTATCAAATGAGGAGAGGGGGAAGAGATGTAGGAAGTTAGCATCCTAGAAAAATGAAATATGCTAGGAAATATTTAAAAAGGCAGAATATTATATTTCCCTGAATGAGAAAAGGAGAAACAAGTTTTTAGGCAGGAAACAGATTCACTCTTAACAGACTCACCCCCACCTTTGTCAATGGGCCGTTAAGGCCTGAGGCAGTCTATTCTACATAACAAAGATCTACCCCATTTCATTGCCCTTCATTGCACCACCCACCAAGTTTTAACCAAACTTCGCAAACAGGCAACCTACAAAGCTAGCTGGGACCTCTGACAGCAACAAATCAGGATATTCTTCCTGTGCCCCAGGAAGTTCAAAGCCCAGAGAGGGCATAAAACCCAGAGATTCTCGGCATCTCCTCCCTTTTCTGCTCAGGACCTCAAGCCATGTGGTCCTGTCCACCATTAAACCATCTTTCCAAACAGCCTCCATGATTCCAGTGTCTTTTTCCCTCACTTGGAACTGAAAGAAGATGGACATTTCTTCCAACAGAGACACAGTGAGACACGCAACTAAGGGGAGAAAAAAAAATCCTGAATGTTTAGCACCTTGTCAGCGTGACCCGACAAATGCGCGCCCAACAACAGCGCACCGACAAAACCGCGGTGATAAAACCGCGACGTCGACAGCGCGCCCAGAAAGGCGCGCCAACAAAAGAACACCAACAGAAGCGCGATTACGGTTAAGGTAAGGGTTAGGGTTAGGGTTAGGGTTAGATTTAGGGTTAGGGTTAGGTTTAGGGTTAGGTTTAGAGCGCGCTTCTGTTGTCGCGCTGTTGTCGTCATGTTTCTGCACTCATTCGTCGGTGCGATTTCAAACTCGCAGTTTTCTCCCCGCGGTTTCGTCGGCACGCTTTTCTCGAGCGCGCATTTGTCGGTGAACCCCTTGTCAGAGTTTGCAATTGGTTTCAACTTGTATTGCATATTAATGACATCCATTTTTTTTTAGTAAGGTGAAGAGAGAGAAGTTTCCAAGCCAGGGTTATCACACAGCTCGGGACCAGGAAAACATGATGCTCAATGCCCTCTGCTCAGATCCTACTGTGGGAAGTTATCATCCAGCCCTCTCCCAGAAAAATGAAATATTCTAGGAAATATTGAAAAGGCAGAATATTTCTCTGGATGTGAAAAGAAAGAAACATGTTTTAAAAGACAGAATAGTTGCCTATAGCTTTCTGCCCATCCCCAGCTAATGGGCCATTAAGATGGCCAGGCTAGCCCACTTTACATAATAAAGACTTCTCCTCACTGCAGCTGTAGGGGGAAGGGATATTACTCAACTGACCACAAGGCATCTGAGAACTCATCACAGCCTAGAGAGTAGCCCCCTGCATGGCACCATGGGAGTCTGACAACCAGTCAGAATACATTTCTTACACAGGAACAGGAAACAGAGAGGTGGGACTGAACAGGTTATAAAAAGCCTAGCAAGCCCCTTCCTCAGCCCTTCTCTTCTTCTCCAGCAACATTGAAGCAGCATGTGATCACCTTTTCTGTTCAGGGCTCAAGCCATGTGGCCCTGTCCACCATTAAAACCATCTTTCCAAGCAGCCTCCATGTCTCCAGTGTCTTTTTCCCCACTTGGAGCCGAACCCAGAAGGACATTTCTTTCAACACTACCTTGAGTTCCCTGTGCGCGACAAATCCTCACTTTTTTTCAACATGGCACGGTCTTATCAAAGGCGCCATTTAATATTTATGCTAAGAGGATTCTCCCCCAAAGACAAAAAAAAAAAAGTAACTTGTGTTCCTTTCATTTGTATTTTAAATAAATGAGAACATTGAAACACGTTACTCTTTTCTCTCTCTCTCTCTCTCTTCAGGACCCCGAGGTCGGTTAATCTTATTATTTATGAAGTGATGTGCTACTTTATGGTACTTAATGCATGTTAACAGATGCTATTATCACAGCCGGAAGTGGAACGGGAGAAGATATATAGGAATGTGATGTGTTAATACTGTCCTTGTGCTGTAATGCACCAGGGATTGAGTGCTCGAGAAGGTAGCGCCGCAATTAACCGCCTTCCGACATGGGTGCGAAGTTGACACCCGCCGTCCTCTGGGTGTTTCCTCCGCCATCAATAATCCCCAGGAGAAAGGATGTCCCCTTTGGGGTAGGTTTATGTCCCATCCTTTTCTCAAGGGTGAAACGTGGCCAAGCCATCGCATCCATTAATCATTGGAAGGGTGTTGAAAGCATTAATCGGTTAATTGTCGAAGGGGGGGGGGGGGCTAGTCCCTGAACTCTTCGGCTGCAAATGAAGACGTGGTGGTTCTGCTTTATGTTACTTCGGGCACTGTGGTAGCCTTTTGTAGATGTGGTCCTTTGGAGCTGAGGTTGGGTATTTAATTAATACCACAGTAACGTTCACTCTGGTAGCCCGGGAACCACTGGTGATCCGCGGGAAAATTTTGGTGGTCCGCAGAAAAATTATTAGCGGGTTTTTTTACATTGCATTAAATCAGGGGTCCTCAAACTACAGCCTCAGGGATGGATATGTGCAATGAACGTTTGTGTTGCTGCAGAGAGTCTCCCCCTTGGGGGTCTTTTTGTGTGGGTCAGAGGGGGGGCAGAAATTCCGACTTGGGGTCTGCTTCAGCCTCCTGGTGGGGGGCTTTGAGCGAAGGCTGGAGGGAAGTGTTGCTGGTGGCGAAGAGTCGGAGGGCCTCGTTCCAGTGGGGCTGCAACTGGTTGACCATCTCAGCCCGCTGAGCCTCCACTGGCCTTGCACTCCCTCAGGTCTTCCCTCTGCTTGGAACGCCCATGCTCCTAGTCCTCAGTGAGGTGCTTCTACTGAGCCTCCTTCTCTGTCCGATCCAATTTGAACTGAGCCAGCTGTTTTGCCAACTCTTTCTCCTGGTGGCTGCAACAACGGCTTCCTATTGGGGCCCTCAGGAGCCTGGGTGGGTAGGCGAGGAGTGGCTGGGAGGGGAGGGGCGAGTAGAGGCCGGCGAGGCGCCCCTCGACGTGACTGACATCAAGTTGGCCGTGCCCACTCAGTCACATGACCCCCCCTAGCAAATAAGCTACCTAGAAAAGGGGTGTTTCTCAAACATTGTCTTTCAACTGTCTTCCTCCTCCTATTGTGCAACCTTTCATAACCATTGGATAATGAGCCAGCAGTTGGCAAATTAAAACACACAGCGGTTTAAAAAAAAAACTAAGATGGGAAAACACTAAATGGCTACAAATTCACTAGTACGGGAGAATTAAGCGGGAGCCTTTATTAGAACATAATCTTCTGAGATGGTTGGGGTTTACCACTCATAAAATCTTCCCGCACAGATTCGGTTGCTTATGATAATTAAGCTGATGGAGATCCCCCTTAATAAGAAACTGTGTAATTCAAAGGGATTCTCTGAGAACGTAGCGACCGCTAACCTCTTAATTTAATTTTGCTCCAGTTTCGCCCATCTATTCATCAGCGGAAATTGTTATTACCCTTCATCTGCAACCAGCCACCTCCCTCCCCCCCCTTCCTCTCTTCTTCTTCCCTTTTGCCGATCTCTCAGATTTACAAGCCGCCCTCCTGCAATATTATTTAATCTACCTTGTGACCTTACCTCAATAAATTTGGTTTCATCTCCCTCAATAATCTCGTAATAAGGCAAAAAAAAAAAAAAAGGGATAAGCAGGAAGCAACCACTCCAGATAAGACATGGAGTAATGAAGAAATAATTTGCCATCGAAATGCGGGCGGGTTGAATTTTCTCTATGAATGGGTGTTCTACAGAAGAAGGAAACAGCTTTTTATATTAATCGGGCAATAAAATGTATCTTTTGACATCAATGAAATCTAAGTTGGTCATTCTGGTCTAATTGATTTAAGGGAGTCTAAGCATGATTAGTATAGAAGAGCCCAGGGGTGAAATGCTACCGGTTCGCCCAAAGCAGTGGTAAAAAAATGCTACCGGTTCGGGCGAGCTGGTATTTCTGACGATCAGTTGTGACGTCCGATTTATATTAGCTAGAAAGCAGGATTTCTAGCTAATCTTAATCGCATGGCACAGCGGATTCCTGTCCTCGCTGTTGTACTTATTTTCTCAGGCGCGCTTGGTAGCAGGCTCCGCCCACCCACCTGGATGTCATCACCTCTGTTTTTGGCACTCTGCACATGCGCGGAAGGTGCTGCGCATGCCTGGAAGGTCCCGCACATGCGCAGAGGTGTCTCGTGCGAGCGCCCTCAAATTTGCAAACACAGTAGCGATGTTAAGTAGATTTCATCCCTGGTATAGCGTTTATTGTCATTGTACATCATGTATACAACGAAATTGGTTTTAGCCTCACTGGTGCAATCTGAGAAAAAATACGAACAACATAAATAGCATAAAGAATAATCCCCATGCAAGTAATTAGGAGGGGAAAGGAAGGAAAGAAAAAGGAAAATTAGTCATATGTTTCTGTGTGTGCGTGGAGTGATTGTGGTTGTGTCTAAAAGTCGGACAGCCCAAGGATAGAACCTATTTTAAAACCTATTTGTTCGGCTGACTATGCTTTGATGTCTTCTGCCCGATGGTAGAAGCGCGAAGAGACACTGACCAGGGTGTGAATCAGTGGTGGGATTCAATTTTTTTTTTACCACCGGTTCTGTGGATGTGGCTTGGTGGGCATGGCAGGGGAAGGTTACTGCAAAATCCCCATTCCCTCCCGATCAACTTGGACTTGGGAGGCAGAGAATAGATGTGGGGAGGGCCAGTCAGAGGTGGTATTTACCGGTTCTCCGAACTGCTACTCAGAATTTCCACTACCAGTTCTCTGAGTATCTTCCTTACTCTGCTAAAACAGCGAGACCTGGTGATGTCACCATTGGTAGGATTCAGCCGGTTCACACCGCTTCGGGAGAACCGGTTGTTAACTTTCTGAGCAGTTTGGTGAACTGGTTGTTGGAAGAAATCATTAGGGCAGAGAACCGTTTGTTAAATTATTTGAATCCCACCACTGGATGTCACCCGGGGGTGTTAGAGGGCAACCAATGGTTTCTTGTGCTGAATTGATCACTCTCTGTAGTGCTTTCCTCTCCGCCGCAGTTAAACCATGATTACGTCTGAATCCAATATATGTTGTCTGTTTCTCTTTCCGACATACTTCCGAAACCTCACTTTCCATCATTTGCAAAGTTTCTTTTGCAAAAGGGCCTTTTTTCCACTCTCAGAAATACAGTGTTTTAAAAATACTAAATTTTTTGAATTTATTTTCTTGTTGCGAGACGACAAAAAAATGTTGCTGGTTTTATATGTCTTTTGAAAAATAATATATGGACCTTTCCTTTGGAAGTCTCCTCTTAAATTATAAATTAAAAGGCAAGGAGGTTACAATTTACAAACCACGGAAAGGACAATTCGACATTGAAAATTGAACACCAACTTTATACTTTTCGAGTTTCTTATATCTAAGATCTCTGTGCCTGCCCACAATTACACATGATTTCTCTTTGGAGGGGGGAAAAAAATCAAAACAAGTGAAAACAATTTCTTTTCCGTCAAATTGAATGTGCTCCCCCTGCAACCCCCCCCCCTGCAAAATAAAATTTCTGCATAGCACCAATTTGTTCAATGCATTTATTGTGATTTCCTGAGGTTGCGTCTTAGAAAGTTAAATCTTGAACTGCTTCCAGTAACTAATTTCCAATCTTTTCTCCCCCCCCCCACCTCCTCTTTTTTTCATTTTAGGTGCCATTCACCACTTTCAGAAAACTTACCGGAGGACGAGCAACCAAAATGCCAGCCTTACTGGGAGGACAATGATCCCATCATGCCATTACCTTTCAATCTTGATGATATAATATTTGAACTACAGACAATTCTGGAAGATTAGAAAAGCTTTGTCAGAAAATGTTTGAAGTCCCACTGCTAAGAAGGACCAAAGAAGACCCATTAAAGCAAAGAAGCCCGTTGATTAATTGTGGATTTAGCGATATTCAGTAGCACGGTTGGTTGAAAAACAAATCAAAAAAGGGGTCCTCTGAGCTTTCTTGCAGGCGTTTTATTACCCAACTAGGTAACTTCATCAGTGCTAGAAGAGAAGGGGTTTGCAGAAAGGAGGAGGAAGATGGTTATTGGTGCTCTCTTAGCTTGGTTGTTTCCTTGCAGCCCTGAGCAGTGGTGGGATTCAAATAATTTAACAACCGTTCTCTGTCCTAATGACCATCTGGGTAGGCGGGGCTCAGTGGTCATGTGATTGGGTGGCCGTGGTCAACTCAAGGTCACTCAGGTCGATGGACGCTTCGCCTTAGCTGTTACAGTTTCATAAGGGTTAACTGTAGAGTCAGTTTCTGTAAGCAGGTCAATAAAGATGAGGCTAGAAACAACACCAGAATGTTTCCTCCCTGCCTTCCTTACAAGATTAACCCTGTAAAGTGGGAAAAACACAAAAGGAGATTTCTTCCAACAATCGGTTCTCTGAACTACTTAGAAAGTTACCAACTGGTTCTCCTGAATAGGTGCGAACTGGCTGAATCCCACCACTGGCCTTGAGCTACAAAAAGGACATTGGAGCAGGTTTATCTGGAATCTGTTTTGGAGCTAAAAGCAATATCCACACCAAAGAGCATTTCAGATAGGTAATGAGAAATAAAGGACCAACCGATGCTTGTCTGATTGATGTTTATTGATATTTAATGGTCTTTGGTTGCATGACGAAGAAACACCATCGAGTCACCCAAGAAATGTGGAATAACATTATTCTGCTTGAACACGGGGTTGAACTAGAAGACCTCAAAAGTCCCTTCCAACTCCATTATTCTGCTTTCTGTTAAGTCGCCTTTTGAGATTTAATGAAGTTATATTTTGGTCCAGCAAATTATCCAACAGGAGAAATTATCCTCTTGGCTGTTCTTTTTCCCCTGAGCAACCACAAACAGGATTTTGTCGGTCAGAGAGAGGGTTGCATCATCACACAACAAAGCACGGAGATAAGGCAGTTTGGACTCTACCAAACCGTGGCATTGAATGCCATATGTCAGTGTGGACGGACCTTTTCGGCACCGAGTTCTGAAACGGGAGCTAGGGCACGCGGTTGGAGTGCTGGAAACTGGAAGAGCAGCACCCTAGCACCCATGCGCACGTCAGGAAGCTGAGCTTCCGGATTCCGGCATGTGCATGTACGCTCTTCACACACATTCTTCTGGTTTCCTATGCACGTGCGAAGACCAGGTGACCGACACGCATTTGCACGCCAGAAACTGGAAACTCAGTTTCCTGGCACGCGCATGCTCACCAGGGAGCTACTCTTCCGGGTTCTGGCGCTCCCACGCACATCAGTTGGTCGGCGCGCATGTACATGCCGGAACCAGGAAGAGCAATGGGTGATGGCTGGTGTGCACGGAGAGATGGCTCTGCAGTGGTTAGAGTGCAGTACTGCAAGCCATTCAGCTGACTGTTATCTGCAGTTCGGCGGTTCAAATCTCACCGGCTCAAGGTTGACTCAGCCTTCCATCCTTCCGAGGTGGGTAAAATGAGGACCCGGATTGTTGTTGGGGGCAATATGCTGACTCTGTAAACCGCTTAGAGAGGGCTGAAAGCCCTATGAAGCGGTATATAAGTCTAACTGCTATTGCTATTGCTATGTCACTTCCGGCACACGTGCCACAGGTGTGCCATCCCGGCTATATGTTTTTTTCTGATGAAATCTGAATCTTTCCTAAGGAGAAGCAGGATCGGGTGGAGAAGGAGTCCTTCTTTCCAATCATTTTACTGAATTGCAACGGGTACGTTGAACAAAATCCCGTTTCTGGGCTTGCCCCCCCGCCCTTTCATTTTTCATCCTTGCTGCTGGACCAAATGGCAGGGAAATCGGTCCCCCCTTCCCCCAGACACACATGTGTGTCCAGCTAAATGGATTACTGAAGATACAGATCTCTTTGCCTGTCTGCACTTGCCTTTAGACAATATTCATCAGTCCTACAAAAAGCTCTTGATTAAACAGAGAAGCCAAACAAATGTCAAGGTTCACAGCGAAAGGCCCTTTGCTCCCATCTCACAATCCTCAAATTGGACTGATAAGTTGACTTTGCATTAGCTGTAAGTAATTGTCGGCAGAAATGAAATCAGCTCACTGCTCTGAAGGTAGGAAAGCTGTCAAGGGAAGCCTCTTCTTTTGCTTTTAGGGAGAATAGGATAGGATAGGAGATTGGAATATAGAATAGAATAGAATATTGGAATGTGGAATGGAATGGAATAGAATAGAATATTGGAATGTGGAATAGAATAAAATATTGGAATGTGGAATAGAATAGAATATTGGAATGTGGAATATAATAAAATATTGGAATGTGGAATGGAATAGAATATTGGAATGTGGAATAGAATAAAATATTGGAATGTGGAATGGAATAGAATAGAATATTGGAATGCAGAATAGAATATTGGAATATGGAATGGAATAGAATAGAATATTTGAATATAGAATAGAATATTGGAATGTGGAATGGAATAGAATAGAATATTGGAATGCAGAATAGAATAGAATATTGGAATGCGGAATGGAATAGAATATTGGAATATGGAATGGAATAGAAAAGAATATTGGAATGTAGAATGGAATGGAATGGAATAGAATAGAAAATTTGAAGGGGCCTTGGAGATCTTCTAGTCCATCTCCCTGCTCAAACAGGAGACAAATCTGGACAAATGGCTGTTCAATCTCTTCGTTAAAAACCTCCACAATTGAGCACCCATAACATCTGGAGGTAAATCGTTGGGTGGATTGTGGATAGATCGTCCTCATTGTCAGGAACCGTTTAGGTTGGATCTGTCTGTGTTGAAGACAGAAGGAGGATGAGTAAGAGGAAGAAGGAGGAGGGGCCCACCTATTTTCCAAAACATCTGAAGGCAAGACAAGAAACAATGGATGGAAACTAATCAAGGAGAGAAGCAACCTAACAGTTAGGAGAAACTTCCTAACAGCAAGAACGAAATAACCAGTGGAACAGCTGGCCTTCAGAAGTTGTGGGAGATTCATCACTGGAGGTTTTTAAGAAGAGACTGGACAGCCACCTTTCTCAAATTGTATATATTGGTCTCCTGCTTGAGCAGGGGGGTTGGACTAGAAGACCTCCAAGGTCCCTTCCAGCTCTCTTCTGATTGATTGACCTTTCTCATCAGTTACTTCTTGCCCTGCCTGCACAGTTTTGGCTGGGGAATTCTGGGAGTTGAAGTCCACAAGCCTTAAAAGTTGGACAATCCTGGTTTTAGCACATCCCTGGCTTATAAAGCATGCAAAAAGACTTTAGAACTGGCTTCCTATTAAAGAAGGGGTGTGGAGGGGAGAGGGAGTGTTTCCTTCTTTGGCCTGTTCAGAGCTAACACAGGGCTGCAAATCCTTCCTTTGATGCCCGTGGTCGTGTCTCTCGTTCAAAGTGTTCTTCTGCCACTCTGGCTAATGGGGTCGGAGCAATTCTTTTGCTAATAGATTGCTAGTCCCTTGAGTCGCCAAGATTTTTCTCTTTTTTTTTGAAAGGCAGGTCACACCGAGGAGGACTGGCTGTTAAATAACATTTGATGCCACTCAGGGGGGATGATAATTACAGCCGTTTAGTTAGGAAGATTCACGGGGCATAAGAGCCGCATTCCTGCAAGGGGCAGGCTCAGCACTGACCTTACTCAAGGAAGTGGGGGGGGGGTTCGAAGCCCATCCATCGTCTCTGGAGTTGGCATATCGGGTCACACCGGTGAGGTGGGGAAAGAACCAGGGGATAGAGGGAGGGGAGCTTATAGCAGTTAGACACACTTCTGGAAAAGAAGGCAAATCATGATGACTTTTAAACACTTAATGGATCACATGGCAAATACAGTAACTTCACATCTCTGGCCCCCTGGAGGGTGAGGTGATGTTCTCCAGCTCTTTAGAATAGGATGGAATAGGATGGAATAGAATAGAATAGAATAGAATAGAATAGAATATTGAAAGAATAAGATTGAATAGAATAGAATTAGAATGAATAGAATAGAATATTGAAAGAATGATTGAATTGAATAGAATTAGAATGAATAGAATAGAATATGGAAAGAATAAGATTGAATAGAATAGAATTAGAATGAATAGAATAGAATATGGAAAGAATAAGATTGAATTGAATAGAATTAGAATGAATAGAATAGAATATGGAAAGAATAAGATTGAATTGAATAGAATTAGAATGAATAGAATAGAATATGAAAAGAATAAGATTGAATAGAATAGAATTAGAATGAATAGAATAGAATATGGAAAGAATAAGATTGAATAGAATTAGAATGAATAGAATAGAATATTGAAAGAATAAGATTGAATAGAATTAGAATGAATAGAATAGAATATTGAAAGAATAAGATTGAATAGAATAGAATTAGAATGAATAGAATATGGAAAGAATAGAATTAAATTGAATAGAATTAGAATGAATAGAATTGAATACAATAGAATATGGAAAGAATAGAATGGAATTAGAATTGGAAAGACGAACTAGTAGGGACTTTGGAGGTCTTCTAGTCCAACCTCATTCTTACACCACTTCAGACAAATGGCTATCCATCAATTTCTTAAAGACTTCCAGTCTTTAGAATGGAGCATTCTCAACTTCTGGAGGCAAGTGGTTCCACTGATTAATTGTTCTAACTATCCGGTTTCCGGCGTGCGCATGCCCACTGGTGATATGGTCTTCTGGTTTCTGGTATGGCTGGGCGCGCAAAGACCAGCTGCCTGGGGCACATGCACAAGCCAGAAACCGGACGCTTAGCTTTTTGGTAGATCAGAGAGCACCAAGGACCTCACAGTCCTCCTCTTCCTCCCCTCCTCCTCCTCCCATTCTCCTCCTCCACTCCTCAAACCCCACCCTGTTACTGATGATGTGGAGTTTAATAATAAAACATCTGCAAGAAAACCAAGAAGCTTGGAGAGCACCAAGGATCCCACAATTATCTCCTCCTCCTCTCCCCCCAAACCACTCCCTTCTAGCACTGATGATGTTACTTTGATGGGTCGTGAAACGTCTGCAAGAAAACCACCAAGCTCAGAGACCAGCAAGGACTCCATAGTCCTCCTCCTCCTCCTCTCCTGAAAAAAGTGACTTATCACCCTTTTTCACACTCACAACCCTTAAAGGATCCCCACAGTCTCACGGTCAAAATTCGGATGCTTGGCAACTGACTCATATTTATGACGGTTCCTGGGTCATGTAATCCATCTTTTGCAACCTGACCAGCAGAGAATGGGGAAGCCAGATCCACTTAACAACTGGGCCAGTAACCAATCAACCGCAGGGATTTACTTAACAACCACTATGGCAAGAACGGTTGTAAAATGAGGCAAAACTCACTTAAGAAATGCCTCACTTAGCCACAGAAAATCGGTACATTTGTGCAGCCTGAAGAGCAAGGATGAATTCAAAACACCTTGTGTAGATCGAAGCCAATAATTGAGATATCAGACGCTTCATTTGTGACTCGATCACAAACCGTCAAAACAAATCTCACTCGCCGATCATATCAAAGATCGAAATATCACAATTATCCATTCCCGGCTATTCTCTCTGGTAATTAGAAGAATCGCTACCGGGGGGGGAGCAAATGTAACTCCGTTTTATTTATCAAAAGGAAGAATCTGTATGGTAATTTCCAAGGGAGAAACCATTAGCTTCGTGAGGCAAACCACTGGAAAGGCACAATAGATCAAATTGCTGGAATTACTATTTAATACTTATTTATAGCTCACATTTCTACGGATACCTTGGGGGCATGTGTGTTTTTTTTAAAGGCCTCTAAAAGAACGTATTAAAGAGTAATGAAAATATATATTCCCCTGGTCTGTTTTGATGTTTTTCAATATTACCTCCTGTCTGTCTCCTTTTTTTTTTTTTTTTTGATAGAGTCGTACAGCATCCTATGCAAAGAAAGATATATTTATATTTTTTTGATGAAGAAGTCAATAAGGAAAACAAAGAGTCCTCTTTAAAGGTGTGTTTTTAATAAAGGCAGCGGCACAATAACGGTGGTTTGAAATCTCCCTCCCTCCTTGCGAATCTCTGAAGACAAATCCGAAGACCGAGTGGAGCAAAATTCCAAGTTTCCGCGTTGGATGTCAGGAGCTGAGGATGACTTGTCAGTTCCTCCGATGTCAGGTTTAATCTTCAAAAAAAAAATGACAGGCAATTTGTTCAGGGAACTGTGCAGAATGACAAGATAGGGAAGGATTGTAAAACACGGCACCTGTGCGGGAGCCTTTCTGCTTTCTGCGGACATCAAAAACGGTTGTTTTCTTTTGCTATTAGTCCACTGATGCTGAACAATTGAGCAAAAGGACCCTGTGCTTAGTGGCGGAGTAGCTACTCTCTGTACTCAAGAGTCCCCTCGGTTTGCTTGGAGCTAAGGAAATGCTTGGTTTGAAACCCTGGAGAGCTGCAGCCAACATTGAAGATCAGGGGACAGGAATTCCGTGATATCAAGATCCTCTAAGGTCCCCCGGAGGCTGTTTTTAAAGCATTTTTAAAGACTTTCAAAGCACTACTTTACAAGCTGACAGTTGCTTTGCAAGCCAGCACCGCCCCCTCTCCTACTCACCCACCGGCCCTGGATCACAGGGCTGTGAAAAACATCTGAAAGTCTGTTTTTAAAGTCTCTTAATGGATCACATGGCTGTGAAAAAGACCTGATTTTAAAAACTTTAAAAAAAAAACTTTTAATGACTGTTAAAAACTTTTAATGACTTTTAAACACTTTTAATGGAAACACTTTCACATGGCTGTGAAAAAGATCTGATTTTTAAAACTTTTTTAAAAAAACTTTTAAAGACTTTTAGTGACTGTTAAAAACTTTTAATGACTTTTAAACACTTTTAACGGATCCCATGGCTGTGAAAAACATCTGAATGGCTGTTTTTAAAGACTTTTAAAGTATAGTTAGCTAGCTTATGTTAGTGTATGATTGTTAAATGTTTATACCCTATATTTTGCTCTGGGAAGTTGGGGGGAGGGAGGGTTGGAGGGGGGGAGGGTTGGGGTGGGGGGGAGGGAAGGGGAAGGGGAAATATTTGTAAAATTTATTAAAAATTCTCAATTTTTTAAAAAAGAGACTTTTAAAGCACATCTTTACAAGCTGGCATCTGCTTTGAGGAGCCGAGGTGGCGCAGTGGTTAGGGTGCAGTACTGCAGGCCACTTCAGCTGACTGTTATCTGCAGTTCAGCGGTTCTAATCTCACCGGCTCAAGGTTGACTCAGCCTTCCATCCTTCCGAGGTGGGTGAAATGAGGACCCAGACTGTGGGGGCGATATGCTGACTCTGTAAACCGCTTAGAGAGGGCTGAAAGCCCTATGAAGCGGTGTATAAGTCTAACTCCTATTGCTATTGCTTTTCATCCCACCACTACACCAGCCGGATACTTTGCATTGGCGGCCCATATCTGGCCCGCGGGCCGTAGTTTGAGGATGCTTAATCTAAGAACTCGGCAGCCCATTCAGTCCTTCCTGATCAAAGCTTTAGCCACTATCAGATTCCCCAAAGAATATACAAATAAAATGAGCCTGATACAAATTGAGGAATTGAAATGGGAAGATCTGATCCAAAAAAACCATCATTTCAGACTCAAAAGATAAGAAGAAGCCAAGATGCCCCAGAAAAAGGGATTAAAGATCTAAAACATCTGCTGATGTGCTACCACCTTTGTCTTTTTCTTTGGACCGGCTCCTAATGTACAACCTTTCATGCGCTGTGCCCAAATCACGGCAAAACTCTCCTCCCCTCCCCTCTTTTTCCCCCCACCCCTTTGTTGTTGTTTTTACTCTTCTATTAATATTTAGTTGTCTCACTCAATTAATGTTTCATGACAGAATCCAATTCAAGCAGGAATGGAATCTTTGCAATATAGGAAACAGCTCCAGGTAAAATTGGCACTTTATTTATTTTTCATTCATCTCTGGGTTGTAGTCATCTCGGCTCCAATTGGAAGGTTAGTTGTGGAGCTGAAAATACCTGCAGGCTATTGTAGATGAAGCCGGTGTGCTACCTCGCGCTACCCTCACTGCCGTGCATGCTCTGGAAGAGTGGCGTGGTTTTGAGCATTAAAAAATGAAGGGTTTTTTTTTTTTAAAGGAAAAAAACAGATGCTCTGAACTTCAGATGGATTGTCCGTGTGTCGTTCTAATAAAGCATATTTTTAATCCGAGATGTTTGTAAACTTGGAAGGTTGCTCAGTGGTGGGATTCAAATAGCAATAGCAATAGCAGTTAGACTTATATACTGCTTCATAGGGCGTTCAGCCCTCTCTAAGCGGTTTACAGAGTCAGCCAGAGGTGGGTTCCTACCAGTTCGCACCTATTCGGTAGAACCGGTTCGTCAAATCTACCGAACCGGTTAGAAGAGGTTCCCCCTGTGGACCCGGAAAGCAGGCCACACCTACAGAAGAGCTTCCAAAAAAATTTGTAACCCACCACTGGTCCTTGGATATGATTATTCTACACTATCAGGCTCCTATTTATAAAACTCAGGGCCTCTGTGAAAGGTAAGGATGACTTCTGCGTTTGTGGTGCAATCAGAACATTGCGTGTGTTGAAGTTGTTTTAACGCAAACCAAAGATGCCTTTTAAAAAACAAGTTTACATCATATTCTTATGCATGCCAGTGCTGGGTGGGAGGTAATTTAAGGTGGTTCTGACAAGTGTCGTCGGCATCTTCATATCCGGTCACATGGGCGGCAAGCCACTCCCATCCGGTCACATGGGTGGCAAGCCACTCCCACCAAGGAGGCCACACCCACAGAGTAGGTTTGAACAATTTTTGAAACCCACCACTGGAGTCAGCATATTGCCCCCAACAATCCAGGTCCTCATTTTACCTACCTCGGAAGGATGGGAGGCTGAGTCAACCCTGAGCCGGTGAGATTTGAACAGCCGAACTGCAGAACTGCAGTCAGCTGAAGTAGCCTGCAGTGCTGCATTTAACCACTGCGCTACCTCGGCTGTTATTGAACAACCGGTTCTCTGCCCTAATGACCAGCTGTGTAGGCTTGGCGGTTATGTGACGATGAGGATATGGCCAACTCAACGTCACTCAGGTCGATAAGCTACGGACCACCAGTTGGTGAACGCTGTTCTAAGCCAGCTCCCACGCTGGTTATTGTACTTTCATGCTACCATACAAATGAGCCCATATTTTGACAGTTTTCCCACTTTATTAATCCAGGAGATGATAGAAGATCCATGCATTGGAAAGCTTCCCGTGACTGCATTAATTGGCATGGAGGGTGGCTGGGAGAACATTGAAAGACAGATTTAAATGTTGAGAATGATTTGCTTTTGAGTTCCATCACTCTTTTATGAAGCCAATCAAACTGGTTTTCTTTGTTTTGCTTTAATGAGCGAACAAGTTTTGTTCCCTTTTTTTGTCAAATGTTACACACCTGAGAAAGGAAAACTGTCATCTCAAATTCATAAGCAGAGTGGGAAAATGATATTTGATCTAAGTTGGATCAAACGATCCATAGGCATTTACCCTAAACTATTTTCAAATTCCAAATTTATTTAGACGCCATCCTCCTTACACCCTGACAAAAATGTGATTTGGGGGTGAGTAAAATTGGAACAGCGATAATGGCAGTTACCTTTCTGTGGTATACTAAGCGATCAGATGTTCCTTACTTCCGTTTCCCCCCCCCCTTTTATAGTTCGTCAAAGAGGTGTTGTCTGCCTGTTATTTCTGCCTCTCCTTAAGGCAATTCCTTTTTCTTCATTTCCTGCACCTCTCAGAGAAATCAGAGGAATAGTTGTCAAAATATTGGCCAGATAGCAGCTTTACAAATTAATCCCCTAGCTTGATACCTGAAAACAAAGGTTGAACTCTATAATTGGCACTCGCAATGGTAATTAACTGATTAAGAAAGCACCCGGCAGTTTGTGTGTTTGTGTGTGTGTGTGCAAAATGGCACCAGGTGTGCAAGACTCATTAGACATTCTTTGCATCAAAACACGTCTTTGAGTTGTTACCTCTTTAGTGCCACGCTGCCAACTGCCAATTTGATTGGTTAAGTAGTTGGATGCGGTTTGGGAGATGGGGGGGGAGAAGGGAAAGGAGGATGGGGATGGAGACGGGGGAGGCCAGCAACCGCCCAATATTCTTTCTTTCGGATTGATGTGTTTATTACTTTTTGTGACAGGGTTCCCAAGGCAGAACTTCAATATAGGTACAAGCTTCTTGAGAACGGAGCAAGGGGAGAGGGAGGAGTGGCGCGAAGGCCGGAAATTGAGAAAGTTATCATAAGCACAAAATTGTTATTGAAGGTTTTGCTCCGAGCGTTTTGTAACGCTTGTGTTATATACTCTTCCGCAGACAGTAATCTAACAGGGAATTACAGAAAGCGGATTGCCAATATCTATAAATTGCATGGTATGCTCAGGAGCTGCCTTCCCGACGGGCCAGGCGCTCCTGCCTTAGGGAGGGAGAGGAAGATTCCCCAGTGGGGCCCTTTTCTGCCTGCAAGTTGGGGGGGAAAAACGAGCCAGAAATTGGAGGAAAAGAAAAAAAAAAAGCTTGGCACCATCAATCCCTACACAGGTTGGTTTGAGTTAGATAGTGTTGGCGAATCATTTTGGCACCAAGTGCTGAAACGGGAGCGCATGGGCATGGGGGGTAGTGCTGGAAACCAGGAGACCAGTTCCCCAGCATGAATGCACATGCTGGGAAGCTGAGCTTCCAGTTTCTGGCGTGCGCATGCGCTGGTCACATGGTTTTCTGGTTTCTGGCACGCATGCACGTGTGAATATCAGCTTGTGCACACCAGAAACAGGCAGCTCAGCTTCCCAGCATGCACATGGGCGCCAGCTCTTCTGGTTTCCGGCCTTCCCGCACATGTGAAGACTGGCTGGTGCACATGTGCATGCCGGAACCTGAATGGCAATGGGCGACAGCTGGCGTGTCTTGGAGAGATGGCTCTGCATGCCACTTCTGACACACGTGATATAGGTTCGCCATCATGGAGCCAGATGTTTAAAATGTCGCATTCACATATTGCAGTAAGCAAGCGTTTAACCATAGTCTGTTGGGTAAGTGCCGGGTCCACTTAGCATGCAACCCACGTGACTAAACCCTGATTGATGTGGGTAGATCAAGGCTACTAGTCGATAGGGATAGCTGGGGATAAATCTGTTGGCATCTTGTTGAACCAAGAGAATGACAGAATATCAGAGTTGGAAGGGATCTTGTAAGTCATCTGGTCCAACCCCTTGCCCGAGCAGGAGACCCTACACCATTTCTGACAGATGGCAGTCCAGTCTCTTCTTGAAAGCCTCCAGTGATGAAGCTCCCACAACTTCTGAAGGCAACTTCTGTTCCATTGAATGGAAAATAACAGTTGGAAGTGACCTTGATGTTCATCTAGTCCACAACGGTGGGCGAATCCAGAGATATTTCACCAGAAGATTCCTCCACTCCTCTGCTTGCAACAGAAGACCTTATGCCACCAGACTTGAAATGTTGGGCTTAGACAACTTAAAACTTTGTCCTCTTTGATCTGACCTAAGCATAGTACATAAAATTATCCGCTACAGTGTCCTACCTGTCAATGAATACTTCAGCTTCAACCACAACAACACCCAGGCACACAATAGATACAAACTCAAGGTAAACAGCTCCAAACTCGATTGCAGAAAATACGACTTCAGCAACAGAGTGGTCAACACCTGGAATGCTCTACCTGACTCCGTTGTTACATCCTCAAACCCCCAAAACTTTAACCTTAGACTCTCTACTGTGGACCTCACCCCATTCCTAAGAGGTCTGTAAGGGGCGTGCATAAGCGCACCAGCATGCCTACTGTCCCTGTCCAAATTGCAAGAGCCGAGGTGGCGCAGTGGTTAGAGTGCAGTACTGCAGCCACTTCAGCTGACTGTTATCTGCAGCGGTTCAAATCTCACCGGCTCAGGGTTGACTCAGCCTTCCATCCTTCCGAGGTGGGTGAAATGAGGACCCGGATTGTTGGGGGCGATATGCTGACTCTGTAAACCACTTAGAGAGGGCTGAAAGCCCTATGAAGCGGTATATAAGTCTAACTGCTATTGCTATTGCTAAATGTTCCCTTGTGTTCGTATTCATTTCATGTATTCATAATCATGTTTATACTTATATCTGTTACCTAATTTCCTGCTTGACGAAATAAATAAAAATAAAGAAACAGTATTAGGAAATTCTTGTTTAAAAGACCTTTCCCCCTGCCTTTGATCTTTTTTCTGCGGGGAAGAATGGCAGAAAAAGAAATCACTCACCGTTGATCTGAGCATCCATAGATCTGTATCTTGTCTTGTCAACCGCCCCCACCCCCCTCTTGCTTTTTTCAAAACAAAAGTACATTTTGCATCAGCTCCGCACATTCCTCCCATTTGCGTGGAACTTACTAAGTCTGCATTTGCTTAAGAGTTTTGATATGCCATAATTGTTCCCAGATCTGACAGCCCAATTTGGATCCATCACTAAATGACTTAATCAATGATTCTAAATTAGTGGAGAACTGAGCTTTGAAAGAACATGTTCCTTCTTTATGGTTTTCATTTTCAATAAATGTCGAAATGCCTTTAGTGGTCTGGGGGAGGGGGGGGAAGGGTGCCTTATGAAAATAATTTTCATAATCAGCAATATTTTACATTAAGGTGTGACAGAGGCCCGGCATTCCTCCTCCGTGATTCTTCACCGAACTGTCAGTGGCGCCTATAATCTCTTGATTGACATTCGCCAAATAGCTTTCTGTATTTGCCTTGGAATAATTGAGATGTCAAATAACTTCAAGCCCGGTTCATTGATTCCATAAGGGACCCTGAATAAATATTTTGAATATTTGGAGGGTAGGGGGCGGTATGCATTGAGGAGGAAAGGAAGATTAATTCTCTTGGCTGGAAAAATAGATGACCGGGGGTGGGTGGGGGGGATCTGGGTTGGGTTGTGCCTCTGGCAAAGAAGATTCTGACAACCTTTGGTTGAAATGGTGCGATAGATAGACAGATAGATAGAAAGATAGAAAGATAGATAATCATGGGTGGGTGGGTGGATGGATGGATGGATGGATAGATAGATAGATAGATAGATAGATAGATAGATAGATATAGATATTGATAGATAGATAGATGATAGATAGATAGATGATAGATAGATAGAGATAGATAGAGATAGATAGATAGATAGATGATAGATAGATAGATAGATAGATAGATAGATAGATAGATAGATATAGCTAGATAGATGATAGATAGATATAGATAGATGATAGATAGATAGATAGATATAGATGATAGATAGATAGATAGATGATAGATATAGATAGATAGATAGACAGATAGATAGATATAGCTAGATGATAGCTAGATAGCTAGATGATAGCTAGATGATAGATAGATAGATAGATAGATAGATAGATAGATAGATAGATAGATAGTAGGTAGGTAGGTAGGTAGGTAGGTAGGTAGGTAGACAGACAGACACACACACACACACACACACACACACATACATACATACATACATGATAGATAGGTAGATGATAGATACATAGATAGATAAATAGATAGGTAGATGATTGATAGATGATAGATAGATAGATAGATAGATAGATAGATAGATAGATAGATAGATAGATAGATAGATGATAGATAGATAGATAGATAGATAGATAGATAGATAGATAGATAGATAGATAGATAGATAGGATAGGATAGGATAGGATAGGATAGGATAGGATAGGATAGGATAGGATAGGATAGGATAGGCAGACAGACAGAACTGGAACTTGTCAGTCACCATCTTATTTCCATATTAGCCAACAGATCCTTCTGAAAAGACTTCAATAAAGAAGTAAAGGTTATTAGCCCTTTTTCACTGATGTCCATCTCTAACCAGAGTTCGGCTCTGAACTTGCATATAACTCCATAAATTGTTTTAAGTTACAGAAGGCACAAGGAGAAAATAACCAACGAGACTGTTGCTATTCCCTTCAAAGTTGCAAGAATCTGAACTTCGGCTTGGTAGCTTCTGCTACTTCAAAAATTTTAGGAACAGAACTGTGAAAGCTCTGGATTGAGCCAACCAATCAGAATAGAAGTGGAAGGGACCCTGGAGGTTTTCTAGTCCAACCCCCTGCTCAAGCAGGAGTCCCTATTCCATTTGAGACCAGTCGCTGTCCAGTCTTTCCTTGAAAACATCGAGTGATGAAGCACCCACATCTTCTGAAGTCAAGCCGTTCAACTGGTCAATTGTTCTCACTGTCAGGAAGTTTCTCCTTGATCCCAGATTGCTTCTCTCCTTGATTAGTTTCCACCATGGCTTCTTGTCTTAACTTCTGGTGCCTTGGAAAATCAGTTGATCCTCCTCTTTCTTCGCGGCAGCTGCTCAACTTCCGAGGGTTGAATTAACCAGCTAATTTGGGGCGTTAGCTTCAGGTTTCTACGGCTGGAGTTGACCTTTGCTAAGCCTCAATGAGTTTGCATCCAGCCAGCTTTTAGCATCTGTGTATTTTGGCTTTGATTTTCTTTAAATAGCAAATGGGGGGTTCTGTGTGTGTGTGTTTCACACTAAGCTTTTAGCAAGTATCCCGTATTTCCCATATTTAGCCAAGTATCCCATATTTAAACTTCGGAGTGAATGCTTCCTCGCTCAGCAAGAGCTTTCTTTTAACCTTGTTCCCCACTTCACTTCATAAAAACCATTCATGGCTGAAATTGCCTTTGGGACGCAGAGAAATTCACACCCTCAACAATGCAGGAGCAAAGCAAAGAGAGAAAAAAAGGAAGACTCGTCGGACGAGGGAAGCATCCCAGATCGTGTGTTTCCCCTCCAATACCGGAGATATCGGTATCTCAAGGTTAAACTGGTACTGAGTAAAAACTGGGAAGAAAACACCGAAGCCACTTGATCAGAAAAATAGCAGCAAGGGCCATTTTTAGGACTTAGAGTAATCCGTAAATACTCCTAACAAGCTTTCCCTTGAAATTAGAAGTATGTCTATAGATATAGAGGTTTTCCCAGTTGCAATGGATGGCTGTGAAAGTTGGCCCATAAGAAAGGCTGAGCGCCAAAGAATGGAGGCCTTTGAACTCTGGTGCTGGAGAAGACTCCTGCGAGTCCCTTGGACTGCAAGGCCATCCAACCGGTCAGTCCTAGAGGAGATCAGCCCTGACTGATCTTCAGAAGGCCAGATCCTGAAGAGGAAACTCAAATACTTTGGCCACCTAATGAGAAGGAAGGACTCCCTGGAGAAGAGCCTCATGCTGGGAAAGACGGAGGGCAAAAGAAGAAGGGGACGACAGAGAATGAGATGGCTGGATGGAGTCACTGAAGCAGCCAGCGTGGACTCCAGAGGATGGTAGAGGACAGGAAGGCCTGGAGGAATGGTATCCATTGGGGTTGTGATAGGTTGGACATGACTTCGCAACTAAAAACAAGGGATCCAGCACTATTTCTTCTGTGGTGTTCTCTCAAAGCAGGCAATGGCATGCAAGACCGCCTACTGCCACATTCCTCCCAACGGCCGATGAGATCCCACAGGGTAGGCCTTCTTCAGATGCCGTCAGCCAGGCAATGTCGGCTGACGGGCCCCCAGAGGAGAGCCTTCTCTGTGGCTGCCCCGACCCTTTGGAATGAGCTACCCCCAGAAATCCGGACTTTACCCACTCTCATGGCCTTCAGAAAAGCTGTTAAAACCTGCTATTCCGGCAGGCCTGGGGCTGTTGACCTCATTGTTGAGGTCCAGCCCCGATCATAATGAATGTATGTGTGTTGATTTTAACCTGTTTTTATTTTCATTTTTTTATATTATCTTTTTCCTTCGTTGTAAGCCGCCCGGAGTCCTCCGGGATTGGGCGGCCTATAAATCGTACAAATAAGTAAATAAATAACGGCAAACTGCAAAGTCCCTCCCGACTCTCGTCATTCCAGAAATCAGGGATGGCAGCTTCCCATGACAAAGCCATGCCAACCAACTTCTACGACTGTCGGGCAAAGCAATGGTTGAATTACGATTTCCCTTCGATTAACTTTCAGTAGCCCCGTCCAATGGCTGCTCCGTTAATGGCTTTCTGCCAATACCGTAAAAATGCTACATCTTGCCTTTAACATCTGATCAATGCTTGAAAACGGGCCTTGGTATAAATGGCTTCTCCTTTTTCCTCTATTTTTTTTTTTTTTTTGTTTTAAAAAGCAATCCCGCTGGATTGAACCGTTCAAATCATCGCCGTTCTTGAAAATACGAAAAGAAGAAGAAAAGGGGAAAAAGAAAAGAAAGAAAGAGAATGGAAATACCTTAATTAATTTTGAGCTGGTAAACACAATGAAAGGGTTAGTCTTGAGTATTTTCTTCATCACCTTTATTAAAAAAAAACAGTATTGGCAATCGATGTTTCAGTTTGCTAACATCCATCTTGGTAGAGTAATAAATTAAGGGAGATGTATTGATAGTTTTGACCGAGCTTTTAAAATTTACATACTAATGACAGTTGCACCTTGGTGACTGTTTGATTTCTGTTGTTGTTTACTGTTAGTGACTAGATGGGTCTTTCTGCCATCTGAGAGCCATATTTTTACCCTCCAAAGGGAAATAAAACAGGCATTTCTCCATTAAATATTCCATGTAAGCTCTTGAGTTGTCCGATGCCTTTCTACTGATTAGGAGAGAGGCACAGCTTACGTTGTTGTTGTCACTTGTTAAAAGCAGTTTATGTTTAGAAAGGAATGGAGCAATTCTAGTTTGTTAAAAGAGACTCCCTTTCCAGGCATGGATTAAAACTTCGCAACTGCTGTTTGTTTGGTGGCTGTTTGAAATTACAATGGCGGTAAAAAAAAAGGGACACAACTGTTTTTTACATGGCTGTTGCAGGGAGGAGGAGGAGGTGGAGGAGAAAGAGGTGGTGATGGAGGGGGAAGAAGTGATGGAGATGGGGAGGAAGAAGAGGTGGTGATGGAGGAGGAGGAAGAGGTGGTGATGGAGGAGGAGGAGGAAGAAGTGATGGAAATGGAGGAGGAGATGGAGGAGGAGGAAGAGGTGGTGATGGAGGAGGAAGACTTGGAGAGGAGGAAGAGGTAATGGAGAAGGTGGAGGAGGAGGAAGAGGTGGTGATGGAGGAGGAGGAAGAGAAGGTGGTGGAGGAGGAGATGGAGAAGAGGAAGAGGTATTGATGGAGGAGGAAGAAGTGATGGTGATAGGGAGGAAGAAGAGGTGGTGATGGAGGAGGAGATTGAGAGGAGGAAGAGGTGGTGATGGAGGAGGAGGAGGAAGAAGTGATGGAGATGGAGGAGGAGGAGGAAGCGATGGAAATGGAGGAGGAGATGGAGGAGGAGGAAGAGGTGGTGATGGAGGAGGAAGACTTGGAGAGGAGGGAGAGGTAATGGAGAAGATGGAGGAGGAGGAAGAGGTGGTGATGGAGGAGGAGGAGGAGGAAGAGAAGGTGGTGGAGGAGGAGATGGAGAAGAGGAAGAGGTATTGATGGAGGAGGAAGAAGTGATGGTGATGGTGAGGAAGAAGAGGTGGTGATGGAGGAGGAGGAAGAGGTGGTGATGGAGGAGGAAGAAGTGATGGAGATGGAGGAGGAGGAAGTGATGGAAATGGAGGAGGGAGATGGAGGAGGAGGAAGAGGTGGTGATGGAGGAGGAAGACTTGGAGAGGAGGAAGAGGTGATGGAAGAGATGGAGGAGGAGGAAGAGGTGGTGATGGAGGAGGAAGAAGTGATGGTGATGGGGAGGAAGAAGAGGTGGTGATGGAGGAGGAGATTGAGAGGAGGAAGAGGTTGTGATGGAGAAGGAGATGGAGGAGATGGAAGCAATGGAAATGGAGGAGGAGATGAAGAGGAGGAAGAGGTGGTGAGGAAGGAGAGATGGAAAGGAGGAAGAGGTGGCAAAAGAGGAGAAGGAGGAAGATCCAGTAAAGAAGTCACAAATAAACAACAGGAGCCGAGAAGGGGGGGGGGGGGTTGGGGGGTAGGGAAGGAAGCTAATAAGAGGAAGAAGAGGATGAGAAGAGACTATGCCCATCTTAGGAACATCCCGAGGGCGTGTTAAAATCAGCTCTCCCTTTTGTAAAACCAATCCTGGGATCCTGGGTAGAGAATTAAAGGTATTCGGGGGCGACCAGGAGCTGGCCAACTTCCCTCCTGCCTGGAGAGGCACCTTGAGATCAAAGCCGGGAGGAGGAAGGGTCTTCCCCGCAGCCTGTTTTTGACAAAAAGGAAACCCGAGAGGTGTGGAGATGGACGGGGGGATCACTGTTTCCTTCCAGCACGGCGGGAGGGAGCCCCGACATGACTGTATTACACACTCCACACAAGCGGGCCTTGTTCCTCATCGCATTGCAGTGGGGCCTTTCCGTCCCGTCCCTCTGCTTTTCCAATGGGAGGGAATCTTCAAAGGGGAATCGCTCCATTTTCATCATCATCATCATCATCATTTGCCTCTAGGACCTCGTGGCCATTTGGGAGCCAAGGTGGCGCAGTGGTTAAAAGCAGCACTGCAGGCTACTGCTAGATCAGCAGGTCAGCGGTTCAAATCTCACCGGCTCAGGTTGACTCAGCCTTCCATCCTTCCGAGGTGGGTAAAATGAGGACCCAGATTGTTGGGGGCAATATGCTGACTCTCTGTAAACCGCTTAGAGAGGCCTGAAAGGCCTATGAAGCGGTATATAAGTCTACTGCTATTTGGAGGGATGGGATGGCTTGGATTGATTTACTATCAGTCTCTTCCCCCAAGAACAAAAACAGAGAGGTGGAGCTTGGGGGGGGAGAGAGAGTGGGAGGGAGGGAGAGAGAGAGAAGAGAGAGAGAGAGAGAGAGAGAGAGAGAGATAGTGTGAGTTAAGGGAGCTGGAGAGCCATTTTTAATAACTCTCTTTCTATTCTTCCCTGCTGCCTTCCTTCATCCAAACACCACACAAACACACACACACACACACACAAGCATGTACACCGTCTCCTCTGTTTGTTTGTGACTTTGGAGGGCAATTGCGGCTTTCTTTTGCTGCCCAGGAAGTCTCTGTCGCCTCACTAAATATTTCATGGCCCTTGGCAGCATAGCAACTTTTTCTGACTGAACCCCACATGAGTTAGCTAGATAAGTGTATTTTCTATCTTTCGGTCTATCTCTAGAGTATTCAGTCTGCTTTCAGTCTCTCTCTCTCTCTCTCTCTCCCTCTCTCTCCCTCTCTCTCCCTCCCTCCCTCTCTCTCTCTCTCTCTTATCTATCATCTATCATCTATCTATGTCTAACTGTCTGTCTGTCTGTCTATATCTATCTATCTATCTTTCTATCTATCTTTCTATCTATCTTTCTATCTATCTGTCTATCTATCTATCTATCTATCATCTATCTATATCTATATCTATCTATCTATCTATCTATCTATCTATCTATCTATCTATCTATCTATCTATCTATCTATCTATCTATCTATCTATCTATCTACCTCCCTAAATCGACCAATCAGATCGCACAGACTGGCCTCCTCCGAATCCCATCTGCCAGTCAATGTCGACTGGCGACCACACGGAGGAGAGCCTTTTCTGTTGCTGCCCCGACCCTATGGAACGAGCTCCCCATGGAGATCCGCACCCTCACCACGATCCAGACCTTCCGCGCAGCCCTCAAGATCTGGCTCTCCCAGCAGGCCTGGGGATAGGCTTCCAATTACCCGCCCGAGTGTTTGACTGCTGAATGAAAGTTGCGTTTTATTATTTTTCTTTTGTTCACAAAGTGTTTTGTTTTTTACCTTGCACTTCCCCTCCCCTGTGGTTGTAAGCCGCCCTGAGTCCCCTCAGGGGAAAAGGGCGGCATATAAATCCCAATAAAACCAAAACCAAACCAAACCAAACTATCTATCTACCTACCTACCTACCTACCTACCTACCTACCTACCTACCTACCTACCTACATATCTATTATCTATCATTTGTCCATCCATCTATCTATTTATCTATATTCATCTACATTACAGATTCTATTCTATTCTATTCCATTCCATCCCATCCCATCCCAATCCATCCATCCATCCATCCATCCATCCATCATTTATCTATCATCTGCATTACAGCATCTGTCTCTCTTTCTGTCTCCATCCATCCATCGTCTATCTATCCATATTTCATGCACAACAACAATTTCATGCTTTTAACAAATCAGGCTCTGCCAGGAATCCTTTCAAAGGTTCAACTTAAACTCAAGATTGTGGTGTTTTTTTTCCCCTTCAAGGAAAGAAGAGGGTCTCGAAAGCCGAAGCAGCCGGCCCCTTTCCTCCTCTCTGCAAATCCAAGTCCTTCTTCCCTCACCGTTTCTCTTCCTTTTGGTTGAAAAGAGAAAAATCTCCAAGGTGCTTCCCGCAAGCTGAAGAGAAAAGCGGGGAGAAGCCGAAGACCTGAACTGCCGAACTCTCAGGTGTAGGCCTTGTGGCGACCTTGAGAAAGTAGCCTTAAATGCTCCGCTCTTCCCTCGCAGCCCAGCATAAGTTTTTTCCTAGAGCAGCTTAAGAGGGAGTCACCCGGTCTCACCTGAGCTCCTCAGGTGCTGCCTGGCCTTTCAGTGTTATAATGCATTTTTCAAAAGGGATGTTCATTCCGTTGTCCAACATAACTTTATTCTCTCTCTCCCTCCCTCTCTCCCTCCCTCCCTTACTCCCTCCCCTCCTCCCACTCCTGCTCCCTCTCTCCCTCCCTCTTTCCCTCTCTCCCTCTCCCTCCCGCCTCTCCCTCCCTTCCATTCCCTCTCCCCCTTCTCTCTCTTTCCCTCTCTCCCTCCCGCTTTCTCTCCCTTCCACTCCCTCTCCCCCCTCTCCCTCCCTCCCCTCTCTCTAGCCCTCCTTCTCTCTCTCTTGCAAGTCTGAAAGTACAAATCTCCAATATTATAATGTATTTCTCAAAAGGGATGTTCATTCCGTTGTCAGAGTCCAATATTTTATTTTCTCTTCCTCCCTCTCCCTCTCTCTCTCTCCTTCCTCCCTTCCTCTCTCCCTCCCTCTCTCCCTCCCTTACTCCCTCCCCTCCTCCCACTCCTGCTCCCTCCCCTCTCTCCCTCCCCTCCCTCTCTCTCTTTTCCTTCTCCCTCTCTCTCCCTCCCCTCTCCCTCCCTTCCACTCCCTCTCTCCCTCCCACTCCCTCTTCCTCCCTCCCCCTCTCTCTAGCCCTCCCCCCTCTCTCTTGCAAGTCTGAAAGTACAAATCTCTAATATTATAATGCATTTCTCAAAAGGGATGTTCACACACACACACCCTCCGTCAGAGTCCAATAAAACTTTGTACGCACTCTCTCGCTCTCCCGCCCTCTCTCTGAAAGCCTGAAAGTACAAATTCCCCTCCGTCTCTTTTTATCGCCTGACAAGTTAGCGTAACCTATCTAAGTTTTCTTTGTCGACCCTTCATGCCGCTGAGGAGTCCTCCACCTTTTATCCCATCATTCCTTATTTCTCCCTCACACCCCAGCTTATTTCCACATTACCATTACAGAAATTAAGCAGATCCCCGAGCAGGAAGAGCCTGCGGAGTGGAAAGGAGTCAACATTCAAGGTGAGGGTTGCTCTTCTCCCTCTGGTTTTTATGCACCCTCTAACCCAGTGTTTCTCAACCTTGGCAACTTGAAGATGCCAGGACTTTAACTCCCAGAATTCCCCAGCCAGCATTCGCTGGCTGGGGAATTCTGGGAGTTGAAGTCCGGGCATCTTCAAGTTGCCAAGGTTGAGAAACACTGCTCTAACCACTTGAAGTGTCTCTGGGATGGGCCTTTTCTTTTCTTTTCTTTTTGCTTCACCCTTCAAACTCCCTTAAAAAAAAACAACTTCACAGGGGAAAGTCTTCCTCCCAATTCCTTTGCCGACTGATCCAATTTGAAACCGGGGCCGCTGCTGAGACTTGCTGGCAAGTCTGACTTCTATAATAGCAGAGCGTTTAAGGTTATAGAAATGAAAGGGAAACGATCAGATGGCCCCGCTGATCTCTGCCTCCAGGCATTCTTCGCTAACTCGAGAGCGCCAGCAATTATTTCTGCCTTCTTTGCCTCCGTCTCTGCCTCCCTCTCGTTCCCTCTCTCTCTCTCTCTCTTCTTTAAAAAAAATAAAATAAAAACCTCCGTTCTGTTTGAAATGAAGCAGAGCTTCGCTCGGCCGGCTTATCAGCAGCTGTTTTCCTGACAGGGCGAACCTCACACCTGCTTTTACTCGCTCTTGCTACGTTTTTTCCTTCTTCTCAGGCCTCTTTATGCCACTGAAGAATGTCAATTTTTGTTCTTACGACGTACGAAGATTCATTCATTTCACCTTTTGAACTCAGCAGAGCCCCTCTCGTTTGAGTGGAGTCGCTTTGGATATTTGGGGCTGTCTCCTCTCTCATTCCAGCCCTCGGGCACTTCTTGGCGGATGGCCTTAAGAAGCCAGGAGGATCTGAAATGCTTTTTTTCCCCTCCACCTTAAAATAATAACAACAATAATAATGGGGGGAAAAAGAGAGACAGTTCCAAAGCTGGCAGGATGGCTGACTTCACCTAAAAGGCCCAATTCTAAGCCCAGCTAAATAAAGAAGAATAGATAACTTCAGACTGAATGATAAGCCCAAGCAAACAAGCTATGATGTATGTGGAGATAGGAGTGTAAAATAGGTGGAGTAACAAAAATGCATCTAACCAAGACTACGGTTTTCCCAGTTGCAATGGATGGCTGTGAAAGTTGGGCCATAAGGAAGGCTGAGCGCCAAAGAATGGAGGCCTTTGAACTAGAGGCTGAGGTGGCGCAGTGGTTAAATGCAGCACTGCAGGCTACTTCAGCTGACTCCAGTTCTGCAGTTCGGCTGTTCAAATCTCACCGGCTCAGGGTTGACTCAGCCTTCCATCCTTCCGAGGTGGGTAAAATGAGGACCCGGATTGTTGTTGGGGGCGATATACTGACTCTGTAAACCGCTTAGAGAGGGCTGAAAGCCCTATGAAGCGGTATATAAGTCTAACTGCTAACTCTGGTGCTGGAGAAGACTCCTGCGAGTCCCTTGGACTGCAAGGCCATCCAACCGGTCAGTCCTAGAGGAGATCAACCCTGACTGCTCTTTAGAAGGCCAGATCCTGAAGAGGAAACTCAAATACTTTGGCCACCTAATAAGAAGGAAGGACTCCCTGGAAAAGAGCCACATGCTGGGAACGATGGAGGGCAAAAGAAGAAGGGGACAACAGAGAATGAGATGGCTGGATGGAGTCACTGAAGCAGCCGGCGTGAGCTTAAATGGACTCCAGAGGATGGTAGAGGACAGGAAGGCCTGGAGGAATGTTGTCCGTGGGGTCGCGATGGGTTGGACATGACTTCGCAACTAACAACAAGGGACCCAGCACCATTTCTTCTGTGGTGTTCTCAGAATGTCTGGCCTCAAAACTCTTATGCTCTTGCATGTTTGGAAATCTTGGACTCATAATATAGCAGAAGGCCTCTAAAATTCTGAGGCCATCGAGTGCTGTAGCTGGCCGATTCAGCGTACGGTGGCTGGCTGAACAATATATTTCTATGCACCAGGAGATGAGTTGTGCAATGAATATTTATCATATCTCATTACAGTGAAATGTTCAAAACCCAGAGAACTGTCCGCCGATTATATTACTGCGGTGTTTTTATTTGTTACTATTTCCCCACTTTTAGAAGCAATCAAATGCCTCGTCTTTCCGTTGATCAGAGGTCCTGTAAAAGGCAACGAGAAATAAAGCTGAAATCAGCAGTAAATGTAAATGAAATAATAACAATGAAAATGAAATGCCAGATGCAACGCTGCCAGAATACAGGGCTAGAGAGAAGGTGGGAATTCAGCCTCCCATTTATGTCCATGTTAAACTCAATGGTAGTCCTGAAATTGGTGGTTGGGTAAAGCATTTAAAGCCCAAATCTCAGGCACTGGCTTTTAAACTCAATTGGAAATACATTTGGGCTGACGGGATGGGCAGAAATGGCAAAATCGACCGTTTTGGTTAAAGGAAAGAATATAAGTACCTTTTTTTTCCACCTGGAGACCACTTCTGGACTTTGTGCTTGAGGTGGGGGGGGGAAATGAAACTTTGATTTTGGGTTTTACCAATTAGATAGATCTCTCTGGACACAGCAAGAATATATCTGCTGAACAAAACTCCGCATTGGCAACAAGAAAGGCATCGGGCCAGTAAAGGCATCCGGCTGAACAAAACTCCGCATTGGCAACAAGAAAGGCATCTGGCCATTCAGCTGCCCAGACTCCATCCTGCAAGGGATTATGGAGTCGTTAAAAGATGATGAAAAGAAGATAGATCAGTTAGTTTTTTTATAGAAATGACTCATTTATGGAGGAACAAAAATAGTGACCTGATGTTACTGCTTTTTTTTTTTTACTGCCACAGAGGGAGTCAGAAGTCAATGTTCCTTCTTTTCTTTTCCCCAATTTCTCCTCACTTTTCTCTCCTCCTCCCCCACTGTCCCTTCCTATTTACTTTTGTGTTTTCTCTTATGAACCTAATAAAAATGTTAAACTGGAAAGAAAGTTACTTCTAGTTTCGTCTTTTCAATAGACGTCCGGTTTTGCACTCTTGCGTGACGCGTCGAGATGAACCGGAAGACGTTCATCGCGATGCTTTTGCAATCCCACCTGCCAAGATTGGAAGACGAGGTTTCTTTTGATGATGTACATCAAATGGATTTTTCTGTAATTTTGCTAGGCTGCCTCTAAGTGTCTCTGCAGTTCACCGTCTCCTCGGAAATTATCCAAGCAGCAATAATGCAAAAAAAAAAAAGAAGATATGAGTCATTAGAATTTATTGGTGTCATCTTGACTTTTCTTTCTCCTTCCTCCTCTGCTTATAATGTCTTTTACTGTTCTTTTTTTAATTCTTTTTTTCTTTTTTAAAAAAAAAGCCCATCGCCGAATGAAAACAAGGCAGGATCAAGTGTCCCAGTTGTGTTTTCAAGGAAGTAAATCTTGAAGAAATGATTGCCGAGCAGATGTTAAATAAATGATTTGGAGTTAAGATCTGTGACAGGAGAGGCTGCATCAAGGGAATTGCTTTAATGCTAAAGCAGTGATTCCCAAACTTGGCAACTTTAAGACTTGTGGACTTCAACTCTTAGAATTCTCCAGCCAGCTCTGCTGGCTGGAGAATTCTAGGAGTTGAAGTCCACAAGTCTTAAAGTTGCCAAGTTTGGGAACCACTGTACTAAAGGAACAGGTTTTTTTGGGGGGGGGGGTTAGTTGGTAAACCTTCCCTGCTATGAACCAAAAGCTGAACCGAAGGCAAAGCAAACACAGTTGGATTTGCTAAGAAAGCACAGAATTGTAATTTAATGAAGGCGCGTTTTAAGGAAGTCAGAGTTACAGTTTGGGGGGGGGGGGGTTGAGCCATGCGTTATTGTCAGACACGTAAAAACTAAAGGTTCATCAAAGCCGAAATGAATTGCCTTAATTAATAAATAAATAACTCTGTAGGAAAGCTGAATGGTGGCCCTGGATGGGGAGTAAACTCAAGTGAACAGAACGGTTCGTTTTTCCAGGTCTTGATGTGTCTCCTTCTTGATCCTTCTTTCCATCTCCTTTCTCCTTCCTTCCTTCCTTCCTTCCTTCCTTCCTTCCTTCCCTCTCTCCCTCCCTCCCTCCTTTCCTTCCTTCCTTCTCTCCCTCCTTCCCTCCATCCTCCTTTCCCTTCCTTCCTTCCCTCCCTCCCTCCTTTCCTTCCTTCCTTCTCTCCCTCCTTCCCTCCGTCCTCCTTTCCCTTCCTTCCTTCCTTCCTTCCTTCCTTCCTTCCTTCCCTCCCTCCTTTCCTTCCTTCCTTCTCTCCCTCCTTCCCTCCCTCCTCCTTTCCCTTCCTTCCTTCCCTCCTTCCTTCCCTTCCCTTCCCAACTCTACTGTAGTAGGCCACTGAGAGGAAGCAGATCCCTCAGACATAATTCAGAAATGATTACTACAAGTAGTTCTTGAAATTAGACTAAAAGACATTGCATTGAGGGCTACCTATAGATTGCTACTTGAGACATAAACTAAATCCCCTCCCACTTTCTCTTGGTTTTGAAGTGGTCTACAATTTCAAGGGACGTGGGGGTTCAGTGGCTAAGATGATCAGAAGATTGGCAGCTCGGCGGTTCGAATCCCTAGCGCTGCATAACGGAGTGAGCTCCCGTGACTTGTCCCAGCTTCTGCCAACCTAGCAGTTCGAAAGCACGTAAAAATGCAAGTAGAAAAACAGGGTCCACTTTTGATGGGAAGGTTAACAACGTTCCTCCGTGTGCCTTCGGTGTTTAATCATGCCGGCCACATGACCACGGAGACATCTTCGGACAGCACTGGCTCTTTGGCTTTGAAACGGAGATGAGCACCGCCCCCTAGAGTCGGGAATGACTAGCACATATGGACGAGGGGAACCTTCAGTGGAATGAGCAGGGTTAGAAAGGCATCTGCTAAATCAAGATATGTATGTGTGTGTGTGTGAAGTTGTAAAGCGGCAACAAGTTCAGAAGGGAGACCACAAAAGAATCTGTTCATCGCTGAGCAAGTTCATCCTTGCCCAATGTTCATCACTGGCTCGGCCTACCTGCAGACTTCTTTCAAGGCAGCATCATGTTTCGTGAGTTGTACATGGTGGGAAGGAATGAAAGACACTTCTTCATCCATCCCCTTTTTTGAGAGCTCCAGGGGAAAAAAAAGGAAGCTTTGAAAAATAAAACTGAAAAATGTATATTTTCCTGAGGGCTATTATCAGTGGGGTTTGGGAAGGGGGGGATTTCAATCTTTAATCTGAACTGAAGAATAATTTGAAGGTTCAAAAACCTCCTTTGATGGGTAGCTTAATAATTCCAGTTTGTATTTGCTGGGAATGCGGAAGACTTCGGTGAAAATATTCAATGAACTAATTTACGGGCTATTACCTGTAGGTACTTAAAAGTTATATCTCAGCCCAGCGATGCCTAACAGACAGAGATTCCAGGCAAGGTTTCCTACGGACTATTTTAAAGAGACATCTGATTGCCACGAAGATGATCTGTATTACCGATCTGCATTATTTAAAGGAAACCCACCTGACACATCCTAATCTGATATTTTCAAAGTCCTTCCAGGACTCATTATGTGTACTTGGAAATATTCGTGAGGCATGTGGTGTTTCTGAGAGCTGCATCCTAGGTTTCTGACACGCGACGAAGTGAAAGCAATACATGTGAGCCGTTTTTAAGCACCTCATTCCCTCTTTCTCTTGTTCCCTTTCATCACGCGGGGAATAAAGAGCGCAAAAGAAATAAAATTATGAGCCTCGACGATGTGGAATTTTAATAAGATGGTGGGAAAGGTGTCAGAATCGCTTCTAATGAGAATCTCAGGCCTGCGAAACTTTCAACAGCCTACGTCCTTGTCTTCGGGAGAAACGGGGAGATTTGCCTCTGTTCCGAAACTATTCTTTCTTCCAATAAATAATTTTATGCCAGAAACATCACTTCTGAAAACCTCATTCGAAAAGGAGGAAGCTAGTTACGGATACTTTCATGATTTCAAAAAGCTTCTTCTAATATAAGTATTATTGGGAAGACTGGAGAGAAAGGAAAGGGTGCCAACATCATTTTTAAACAAGCGTGAAGTAGATATTTAATCAATTAAAAAAAATGGCTGGTTTCCACAATTGGTCAAAGACCCCATTTTCATGGTGGAGGGATGGGCAACCCAGCCTCTCTGTAAATGATAACATTATTGTCCTTGTGAATGGCAGGAGGTGGTGTCAGAAATTCAAAATTGTGGTCCCAAAACCCGCCATCCTGGGCCCAACGTTTGGGAAGCCAGGCTCTGCCTGTCACAAGCCAGGACAAAGGGTGAGTGATGGAGGAGTAACACCTCCTTAAAAAACCTTGGTCCAGCTGGCCCGGCTGGGAGCACCTCGTAAGGGCCCCTTTCCAGGGTTACAGGAGAAGATGGTTAATGGTTTTGAAGGCAGAAGAGGGCTCTACGCCCCAATGGCAGATCAAGTGGCAGAAGCGTCTTCTAGGAGAAGGGAATCTCTGATTGATTACAAACCTCCACTGCCTTGTGGTTACATCAAAGGTGGGTTCCTACCAGTTCGCACCTATTTGGTAGAACCGGTTCGTCAAATCTACCGAACCGGTTAGAAGAGGTTCCACCAATGGACCTGGAAAGCAGGCCACACCTACAGAAGAGGTTCCCAAAAATTTTTGAAACCCAACACTGGGCTACATCCACTACTGGAAAAGGCTTCAGGAGTCAACCTCCAGGCAAGATCCAGAGCTGGAGTCCCGGAAGCCATTCGTGACTGTGTACAACCACGTTCTAGTAACTCCTGCGACGCAGCTGGAACCAATCGTATTGGCTCTGCCATTTCATTGGACTATTTCAGTAATGTGGAGGAGGGGATCTACTGCTTGGGTAACAGTCTATCCTCCATATTAATCTACCCAGGCCTCATGCTCTGGAGAGGACGCTCCAGCTTTACATCTTTCCAGAGCACGATTCCATAGTCTTTTGAGACTGAAGGATGCCAATGCTATGTAATGGGAAAACTAGA
Source organism: Thamnophis sirtalis (assembly GCF_051295495.1). Classification (NCBI taxonomy): domain Eukaryota; kingdom Metazoa; phylum Chordata; class Lepidosauria; order Squamata; family Natricidae; genus Thamnophis; species Thamnophis sirtalis. The sequence goes on from NW_028261394.1 coordinate 44,469,581, forward strand.
GAGAAAGGAAGGTGTGCCAACATTAATTTTAAATGAACGTGAAGAAGATATTTAATCAAAAACATTGTTGGTTTCCACAATCACTCAAAGACCCCATATTCATGATGGAGGGATAGACAACCGAGCCTCTCTAGAAAGATATAGATATAGCTAGCTAGCTAGCTAGCTAGCTAGCTAGCTAGATAGATAGATAGATAGATAGATAGATAGATAGATAGATAGATAGATAGATAGATAGATAGATAGATAGATAGATATAGAGATATAGAGATAGATAGATAGATAGATAGATAGATAGATAGATAGATAGATAGATAGATAATAAATAGAGATAGATAAATAGAGATAGATATAGATATAGAGAGAGATATATAGATAGATGGATATAGAGATATAGAGATAGATAGATAGATAGATAGATAGATAGATAGATAGATAGATAGATAGATAGATAATAAATAGAGATAGATAAATAGAGATAGATATAGATATAGAGAGAGATATATAGATAGATGGATATAGAGATATAGAGATAGATAGATAGATAGATAGATAGATAGATAGATAGATAGATAGATATAGATATAGATATAGATATAGATATACTGTATGTGTGTGTGTGTGTGTGTGTGTGTGTGTGTGTGTGTGTGTATAAATTTAAAGCTCTGTGTTCTAAAGCAAAGTCAATGAACAATTGGCAATGTAACAGATAGCAAATGAAATGTTCTCGATCTGATTGATTTAGAAGTCATCAATGCTGTTCATCAACCCACAGACAAAAATCAGTAAATGCTATCGGTGTATTATTGTTGTCCAAACAACATAACTTGGTATTCACTCAACAACAAAGAGGATTAGGGTGCCGGAGGCTAAAAGATAGGAAGAACGGTTGCAGGATTCGTGTTTGGCTAGTCTAGAGAAAAGGAGGACTAGGGGTGACATGATAGCAATATTCCAGTACTTGAGGTGCTGCCACGAAGAAGAGGGGGTCAATTTATTTTCCAACGCACCAGAAGGCAAGACAAGAAGCAAAGGATGAGAAATAATCAGGGAGAGAAGCAACATGGAATTAAGGAGAAACTTCCCAACAGTGAGGAAAATAAACTGGTGGAACAGAAGTTGCCTTCAGAAATCGTAGGTGCTTCATCACTGGAGGTTTTAAAGAAAAGACTGGACACCCCCCTGTCTGAAATGGTGTAGTGTCCCCTGCTTGAACAGGGGGTTGGACTAGAAGACCTCCAAAGTCCCTTCCAGCTCTCTTCTGATTGATCTCCTGACCTTGCCAAGGATGGAACAGAAGATCCACCTCGGCTGCTTGGATTCAAACTGCTCGTCAAAAACTCCCATATTTCCCATCGATCAGTTGGTGCAAAAAAATTTTTTTTTGGGGGGGTGGGTGGGTGGGGGGATTTGGCCAGAGCCGCCATCAACGTCTTGCAGATGTCCAGTCAATTTTGTTTGTTTGTTTTGGAGGTCGGAGGTGACAACGGCCCTTTTAATGACTTCCCTGAGGGCCTCACTCTGTAGTCATGCTTCTCAAAAGCTGTCCTCTTTGCTTATTTATAGCAGCTCCCCCCCCCCCTTTCTGGTTATCAGAAACCTGGCGGTCCAATTAGCTTAACAATCCGGGGCTCCGGCAGTTACATTATGCTCTCTGAGAGCAATGTAATCCCTTCTTAATGATATGGTACATTCCAAGCTCGCTATATTAATTTCAAAGGGAAATGTCAGTATGGCACATGGCAAGGAGTCGGCATTCGCTCCGCGGGCCTTCAAGTCTTTTTAACAGCCCCATTTCTCATGAAAAAGGTGTAGGAGAAGGTTAGCTCATTTCTCCTTGCTTCTGTGGATCCTTGTAACAAAACATTTGCCTCCCACCGCCATCCATAGCTCAGTGGTAAGTGGATAGCTTCATGCAGAAGTTGTCCTCTTCAATCTCCAGCTTTGGTGTTCAGCGGGGGTGAAATGCTAACAGTTCGGGCTGCTTCACCCGAACCAGTAGCAAAAAAAAATTGCTTTACATTTTTTTTTAAAGTTCCGACGATCAGCTGTGCTTTTAAAAAACTTTTTGAAGCATTTTTAACTACCTATTCTCCCGAACCGGTAGCAAAAAAAGCTTTACATATTTTTAAAGTTCCAACGATCAGCTGTGCGACAATCAGCTGTGCTTTTAAAAAAACTTTTGAAGCATTTTTTACTACCTATTCTCCCGAACCAGTAGCAAAAAAATGCTTTACATTTTTTTAAAGTTCCAATGATCAGCTGTGCGACAATCAGCTGTGCTTTTAAAAAACATTTTGAAGCATTTTTAACTACCTATTCTCCCGAACCGGTAGCAAAAAAATGCTTTAATTTTTTTAAAAAAGTTCCAACAATCAGCTGTGCGACAATCAGCTGTGCTTTTAAAAAACCTTTTGAAGCATTTTTTTACTACCTACCTACCGAATCTCGATAGTAAAAAAAATGCTAAAAAAACAAATTCCGGTATCAGCTGCACAACAATCAGCTGTGCCTGAGTGTCTGCAAGATTCCTGCTTTGTTACAGGGGCCATTTTGTGTGAAGTCCAGCTGCTTTGACATCGTGTGTGAGTCAGTTGTGCAGTTTTTGTGTTATTTTGGTGTAAAGTGTGATAGTTGATTGTTTGAGCTCTTTGTGACTCTGGGAGGTTCCTGCTTGTTGTTGCAGGGGCCATTTTGTGTGAAGTCCAGCTGCTTTGACATCGTGTGTGAGTCAGTTCTGCAGTTTTTGTGTTATTTTGATATAAAGTGTGATAGTTGGTTGTTTGAGCTCTCTGTGAGCTTCCTGCTTGTTGCAGGGGCCATTTTGTGTGAAGTCCAGCTGCTTTGACATCGTGTGTGTCAGTCAGTTGTGCAGTTTTTGTGTTATCTTGGTGTAAAGTATGATAGTTGGTTGTTTGAGCTCTCTGTGAGGTTCCTGCTTGTTGCAGGGGACATTTTGTGTGAAGCCTAGCTGCTTTTGCATTGTGTGTGAGTCAGTTGTGCAGCCATGCCCACCCAGTCACATGACCACCAAGCCACACCCACCTGGTCACATGACCACCAAGCCACACCCACCAAGCCACGACAACAAAACCCGTAAGGAAAATGTTTGAATTTCACCACTGGTGTGCAGGTGGGATAAGGATGAAACAGAAGCTAGAAAAAAACATGCCATCTTCTCAGAGTTCCTTCAGATGGGCCTTCTCAATCACTGTTTTTCTTCTATGGGACATTGTTCCTCTGGGCCAATGTTCTCTAACTCACGAACTTTAAGGTGTTTGGACTTCATGCTTGCTGGGGATTACTTGGAGTTGAAGTCCAAATATCTTCAAGTTGGTGAGGTGGAGAAATATAGCCCGGGATATTTGAGTGGTTCCTTCAGTGCTGAGTTTTCAGAGGTCCATCAAACATGGGCTTTTTTCCCCCCATGAGGCTGGAACTGTTGTGTCTTCTTCCCTCTTGCTATTGGGGAATTACGCTGTGTATTTTGCCTTAAAGATGAGGACAATCAACTCTGCTGAGTGGCACATGGATTTCAACAGTGGCAAACAGAAGAAAGTGCCACAGTCATCAGATACAAAACCCATGGATGCCATGTGCGTCACTGCAGCTGAGACAGGTTATTTATTTTGTATCGCTTGGATGATGAGGATGGCATCATAATGCATATCACATGTCCCCCCCCCCTCACCCTTCCCAGATGATTATTGGGGGAACGATGGGACAAATAACGAAATGGCGTAATCACCACAAATGATATATAGTTGCTCTCTTGCAACAGATGTCCTCACGCAAAGACATTGGCAACTTTTATATCACTGTATGCGTGTTGTCATTTTGGCACCGTCACAGTTGGTTGAAGACACCCACAGGCACCTGTCTCCTCACCCCAGTCTAGAACAACATCTGGTGATTATCTTTCATTATTCTTTGCATTCTCGGTAGATCGGACTTTGGTTTTGTGATCAAGCTCAGAACTTTCTTGTCTTTTTTTTATTATTGAAAATTTTTTAAAAAATGGCTTTTACAAATATTTACCTAGCACATTTGTGCAAGGGGAACCTTTACCTTACCTTAATGTACTGAATAATTTGTTTTGACAAAATCTGATAATAATCGCAGTCACTCGGTGGAATTTTCTCCTGGGAAAAGTCTTGATCCACCACTAGCTGATTCTGATCTGATTGGGCAAGTCTACCCCATGAAAAATCTGCAGATGAGCAAATCACAAGCAAATTCCATGCCATGCAGTTACTTTCCAAGAATGTATTGTGTAAGGATTTATTGTTGAGTCCGTGCAAGGGTAAAATAGCAATAGCAATAGCAGTTAAACTTATATACCGCTTCATAGGGCTTTCACCCTCTCTAAGCGGTTTACAGAGTCAGCATATTACCCCCACAGTCTGGGTCCTCATTTCACCCACCTCGGAAGGATGGAAGGCTGAGTCAACCTTGAGCCGGTGAGATTTGAACCGCCGAACTGCAGTTAGCGCCACCTCGGCTCAGAAGGGAAAGTTCAGTGCAGAGCTAATAATATTTGCCTATTTTTGGAGTCCCACCCACCTTGAAATTAGCTGGATTTATCTTCCCCATGCATAGAAGACCTACATTCACGGAGAGGAAAAGGATCTACATAAGCAATATCTTATGAAATGCTACCCAGACTCCCTTGTCGAGATGGGTGGCTGTAGAAATTCAATAAATAAAAATTTGCATTCATAGCTCTGTTCTCCTCCCCCACCTTGAAAAGAAGAAGAAAAGGATGAACCAGCAACACCCACCTTCTCTGCTTTGTTGTCAAATACTCGACTAAAGAAAAAGAGAGAGAGAGAGGGAGAGGGAGAGAGAGAGAGAGAGAGAGATATTTCATCACCTTAAGCAAACATCATCTGTATAGATTAATTTTCGAGAAAGGTTTGTTCATTTGTTATTCTGTCTGGTTACTCAGCAGTACAGTCACAAGGGACTCCTATTAAAATTCACTTCAGCTCCTCTTTCAAATTGTGTTAATGCTGAATTTATGCTTTCACAGGGGGTAATGATGGTTGTTTAGCCCTTTATCCCCATAGGAAATGGTTGTCTGTAAAATTCAGGTGGTGTGCGGCCGTGAGTGTGTATTGTGTACTTGGATACGGAGACACGCATATGCACGCTTACATCCCCATTCTGTGTGTTTCTGTACATACCGCAGGTATGAACATATTTAAGCTGTTCAAAGAAATGACGAAAAGGAGGAGAGACTAATCAAAAACCATAAGGGTAGCCTGCTTCTCTCCTTCGTCTTTTCTTCCATCTAGTCTTAAGACTAGATAAAAGATGATATCGTTTTCAAAACTTGTTTCTTTTGCTTTGAGCCTATCATACAGGCAATTCTCAGTTTGCCATCATTCTTTTAGTGACTATTCAAAGTCATGTTGTTGTTAGTTGTGAAGTCATTTCCGACCCATCGCAACCCCATGGACAATGTTCCTCCAGGCACTCCTGTCCTCTACCATCCTCTGGAGTCCATTTAAGCTCACGCCGACTGCTTCAGTGACTCCATCCAGCCACCTCATTCTCTGCCATCTCCTTCTTCTTTTGCCCTCAATTGTTCTCAGCATGAGGCTCTTCTCCAGGGAGTCCTTCCTTCTCATTAGGTGGCCAAAGTATTGGAGTTTCCTCTTCAGGATCTGGCCTTCTAAAGAGCAGTCAGGGTTGATCTCCTCTAGGACTGACCAGTTGGATCACCTTGCAGTCCAAGGGACTCGTAGGAGTCTTCTTCAGCACCAGAGTTCAAAGGGGGTCCTTCTCATTAGGTGGCCAAAGTCTTTGTATGTTCAAAGTCATAAAATCACTCAAAATAGCAACTTTTGGCTTTCAGGCATCTTCAAAAACAGAATTATTGGCCAGCCTATGGTGAAAAATAACACAATATTAAAATCCCATCCAAGAATAATGAAAAGCAATAGTGCCCGTAGCATCCTATTGAATGGGTCAATATTTTTAATATGGTAAATATCGGTAAATATAACCCAGACAAACAAACACAGACATATATAAACAAAAGCTGTTTATCTATCTCTATCTATCTATCTATCTATCTATCTATCTATCTATCTATCTATCTATCTATCTATCTATCTATCTATCTATCTATCTTTTGGAATGAGAAAGCTTTCTGAGATTAAAGAAACAAGCCTAAGAAACGCTACTTTAATAGAACATTTGTGGCTATATTAATTGATTTTTTTTTGCCATGGGTAGCCACTAATCTGGTGGAGGTGGGGACAGAGCCCTTTTGTAGAATCAGAGCCATTAAAAATATTAATATTCATTTCTAGAGTTATATTTCTACTACGCGAACAGCCAACACACCTGCACTATCTCTCCTCCCATCGCATTTCCCCTGTGGGAATAGACTGTTGGTTACGTATATGCATGATTTATGCTGTAAGGAATCTGTTTCCATAGATGTTTTCATCAACCCACCATAGACGTTTAGAAAGAAGATACACGCAAAGGCCCGGCTCCCAGGGACGATTGCAAAGAGCCCTTGTTATACATTTAAATAGAATAATAATGAAAAAGCTCCTAGTTACTCAAGGATTGGTTGTAAGTTGCTCCCCCCCCCAAGTGCTGTTGTAACTTCGAAGGGTCACTAAAATGAACTGTTGTAACTCAAGGACTACCTGTATTCTAGCCACCAAGTAAAGCAGCATTTTTGCAGAGCAGTCCATAGAGAGAGAGAGACGGTTATCCTGTCACACTGAAATAAGAGAATATTCAGAATATTCTATTCTCTTCTTCTTCATTCCAATATTCTATTCTTCATTCCAATATTCTATTCTATACTATTCTTCATTCCAATATTCTATTCTATACTATTCTTCATTCCAATATTCTATTCTATACTATTCTTCATTCCAATATTCTATTCTTCATTCCAATATTCTATTCTATTCTTCTTCATTCCAATATTCTATTCTTCATTCCAATATTCTATTCTATTCTATTCTATTCTTCTTCATTCCAATATTCTATTCTATTCTATTCTTCTTCATTCCAATATTCTATTCTATTCTTCATTCCAATATTCTATTCTATTCTTCTTCATTCCAATATTCTATTCTATTCTATTCTATTCTATTCTATTCTATTCTATTCTATTCTATTCTATTCTATTCTTCTTTATTCCAATATTCTATTCTATTCTTCTTCATTCCAATATTCTATTCTATTCTATTCTATTCTATTCTATTCCTGTTCTATTCCTGTTCTGTTCCATCCCATCTTATCCTATCCTATCCATTCTCCACCCTAGCCTACCCTACCCTACTCTACGCTCTCTCTCTATAATTCTCGGGCTACGCATCACACCTTGATAAATGATAGATACTAAATCGTCCCACTTTTTAGCCCCTGCCATTTCATGTAAACTGGCACTGGTTACAAACAGGCATTCATATCTCTGATCAAAATTGCTCTGAGTTCCCTGAAAGAGAGGAATGCAACATATTTAAGGAATTTTCCGCATATTAATGCCTCTTCTATTTTTTCTGGATAAGGGTGCTATATCCCTGACAGGCCAATTCATCCCTATGGCCCTGGATATTATCATCTGTCAGCATTCTGTCCTCAAGTAGAGACAGGGGGGAAAGCATGGTCCTTCAAGAGGCAGTAGACGTATCTCGCTCTCTGTGTGTGTGTGTGTGTGTGTGTGTGTGTGTGTGTGTGTGTGTGTGTCCTTCATGAGTGGGACGCTCAATGAATCTACTGAATGGGACTAGAAGTTGTCGTAAGGAATTTCTGGAGTATGGATGATACTGTGTGTTTTGATAAAGCCCAACGTGGCTTATTCAGCCTATTGTGAGCTGAGTCTTGGAGATATAAAAATCGTTAGACTGCGATTTTTCCTGCCACCTGAATTTTTTTATTTTTCATTTTAAAAAGGAGAATCTGAAACTTGTCTTTGCTGTATGCAAAGTTCTTTGTTATGCCACTCTGAGGCCGCACTGACATTAATTTGGGAGCTGCATTCAGGCAACCATCGATGCCGGAGTGTGAAGGACTGGTAATTACGAGGGCTAACAAGCTTGGATTAATTTAGCTCTTGCTCACCTCCCGTTCTTCCTCCTGGCATTGGCACCTAATGCTAGGTAGGAGATGTAAGGCTGACTTGCTACGACACTTGCCTGATGCCACCTCCAAATTAATGTCAGTGGGGCTGATTGTTCAGGGGCATCTCGCGAGCTTTGCCTGGAACAGAGGTAAGGTTTAATCCCAGATTCTCCAAATTCAAATAAAAAAATAAATAAATCAGGTAGCCAGTGATGGGAATCAGCTTATCCTAACAATGTGGAGGCCACTGGTGCCCTTTCTTCTGCAAACCGGGCCTCTCTTATAATGCTTCAAGTTTAGCTTATGTCCTGGTTTGCTGATGCTTTGCTAGTCATTATTTGTCATAGTGAGACACAATGATGGTGAAATTCCCCAGCAGGATTGGCTTAATGAGTTCTTTGTTAAGGGTTTATTCCTCTTCTTCTCCCTTTCTTCATTCTTCTTCTCCCCCTTCTCTTTCTCCCTGACTCCATCTCCCTTCCTTGTACTTCCCCTTCTTCTTCTGCACCTCCTCCTCCTCCTGATTCTCCTTCTCCTTATTATTCCCCTCCTAATTGTCCTTCTCCTCCTTCTCTTTCTCCTCTTCTTCCTCCTCTTCCTCCTTCTAATTGTCCTCCTCCCCTCCTTCTCCTCCTCTCCTCCTGATTCTCCTTCTTCTCCTCTTCCTTCTCCTCCTCCTCCTGATTCTCCTTCTTCTCCTTCTAATTGTCCTCCTTGTCCTCCTCCTCCTCCTCCTCCTGATTCTCCTTCTCCTTCTAATTGTCCTCCTTCTCCTCTTCCTCCTCCTCTGCCTCCTCCTGATTCTCCTTCTTCTTCTTCTAATTGTCATTCTTCTCCTTCTCTTCTTCCTCTTCTTCCTTCTCTTCCTCCTTATAATTGTCCTCCTTCTCCTCCTCCTCCTCCTGATTCTCCTTCTTCTCCTTCTAATTGTCCTCCTTCTCCTCTTCCTTCTCCTCTTCCTCCTGATTCTCCTTCTTCTTCTAATTGTCCTTCTTCTCCTTCTCTTCCTCCTCTTCTTCCTTCTCTTCCTTCTTCTAATTGTCCTCCTTCTCCTCTTCCTTCTCCTCCTCCTCCTCCTCCTCCTCCTCCAGATTCTCCTTCTTCTCCTTCTAATTGTCCTTCTTCTCCTCTTCCTTCTCCTCCTCCTGATTCTCCTTCTTCTCCTTCTAATTCTCCTCCTTCTCCTCTTCTTTCTCCTCCTCCTCCTCCTCCTCCTCCTCCCCCCCTCCTGTTACCAACTTTGAGGTGATCTCACCATCAAGGGTTGTTAGATGTTGTAGTTTAGGAATGCTTGGAGGATTGCAGTTTTCCCCTCTCACCAATAATTTTTCCATATCACCTAGGACAGCAGATCTGAGCTACAACAGCCTCAAAACTGGACAAAGTGTTTGCATGTTGATGTAGAAAAGAAACATTTCTCAACCATCCTTTCGATCTTCTTGGAAGCTCAAACCTAGAGGGAATTTCCTTGCGTTGTCCCAATGTCTCAAGAAGAGCTTTAGCCTGATAGGAACACCGCTGTGTTTCTCATTTAGTATAAGCAAGGTTTGAGAAGGGACGCGGTGGCTTGGCGGCTAAGATGCTGAGCTTATCAATCAGAAAGGTTGGCAGTTCGGTGGTTCGAATCCCTAGCGCTGCATAATGGAGTGAGCTCCCATTAATGAGCCGAGGTGGCGCAGTGGTTAGGGTGCAGTACTGCAGGCCACTTCAGCTGACTGTTATCTGCAGTTCAGCGGTTCTAATCTCACCGGCTCAAGGTTGACTCAGCCTTCCATCCTTCCGAGGTGGGTGAAATGAGGACCCAGACTGTGGGGGCAATATGCTGACTCTGTAAACCGCTTAGAGAGGGCTGAAAGCCCTATGAAGCGGTATATAAGTCTAACTGCTATTGCTATTGCTATTACTTGTCCCAGGTTCTGCCAACCTATCAGTTTGAAAGCACATTAAAATGCAAGTAGGAAAATAGGAACCACCTTTGGTGGGAAGGTAACAGTGTTCCATGCGTCTCTGGCATTTAGTCATGTCACCCACATGACCACGGAGATGTCTTTGGACAGCGCTGACTCTTCGGCTTTGAAACCAAGAAGAGCACCGCCCCCTAGAGTCGGGAACAAGTAGCACATATGTGCGAGGGGAACCTTTAAGGTTTGAGAGATTTGGTCTGAAAGACTTGGGCATTAATAATGTTGTGGCCCCTGGGATTTTGAAAGGGGAAACCACTGCTCTTTAAATACTCAGGTTCTAAAAGTTAATCCCGCCGTGAAACATTCTCGTTTGCCTTCGGCTTCTATGACTAACTTTGAAATTCGAAGAGCCTTGGGACCCAAAGAAGATGTGGTAGCCACTCAATAAATATGATGTATAAGGATCTAAGCCCTGGCCCAGCCTTCTGCTTGCTGTTGTAACCCTGTAATTTTCAGGAGTTGATAAATCATACACATGAAGACATTTCCTCATGGCTGAAACGTGGTGTACAATACAGAGGGATATTTTCTTTTAAAATAAAATCCCCTTTGACATGAGCTTTATAGGACCGGTGCGTTACAAATAAAAGACAGCAGAATTTTGTTGTCGAGCGGGAAGCTGCTTCTTACGCTGATAAATTACCTGTTTCTGGCATGACTATTAAACAACAAGAAGCAGAGATTCTAAGCAGGGCTGGAATGGCCTGTAGCATTCTTAATATTTCTGCCTTTGTTAACAATGTAGGTTCTATTCTTCCCGAGTTGTTAAGACAATATTTATGTGACAGCTAGTCTTAACCAAGAAGTTCTTAACCTCTGTGGAAGGTAGATTCCTCAGGTCGTAAATTGTTCATTAGATCTCATTGTTTGAACCTTTCTTATCTGATTTTTCCTCCTGATTTTTAGGACAGGAACTGCCTTAACCTGCCCGAGGGGAGAGCTTTCATTAAGGGATGTAACCTGTTCATTCTCTTCTAGCCCTTTGCCTCCTCTGTTCCTAGTCCAAGTATAGAGAGACCGGGGGGGGGGGGGGGGGGGGGCATTAAACAACGTAGGCCTCCTTAGCTCTTAAAAGATCTATTGTTGTAGGAGACAAGATGGAAGAAGGGATTACAAAGCTCCAGAGCTGCAAATGAAGGAAGATATTGTCACGCTAAAATTCCGCGAAATTGTTCAGTCGCTTTTTAATGTGCTCTGGAAGCTCTTAAGAACCTTGAAGTGGAGAATGGGTCTCATCCAGAAGTTGTGAATGCTCCAACATTGGAAGATGTTTTTAAGACGATGTTGGATATCCCTTTGTCTAAAGTGGTGTAGGGTTTCCTGCCTAAGCAGGGGGTTGGACTAGAAGACCTCCAAGGTCCCTCCTTCCAGCTCGGTTATTCTATCTGTTAGGCCATCCTTTAAGTATTCCCAAATTTTCAGCAGGGACTGAAAGCATCATTTCCTTCTGTTTTTAGAAAGCAAAAATAAAGATGAAAAATTCTGGGATATTTTTAAAAAAAAATAAATCTCAGTTCTCAAGATGCTTTCAGAGACAAGGATGTAAGATAAAGCAGCTTGAAACCAGTATAATTGTTTAACGTAGGCAAGATCTTAGGTATTTCTAATGGTGGTGCATTATACTATATAGGGGGTTCTCAACTTACGACCAGAATTGAGCCCCAAATTTCTGTTGCTAAGCGAGACAATTGCTTAAATGAATTTTGCTTCATTTTACGACGTTTCTTGACACAGTTGTTAAGAGAATCACAGCACGTAGTAACACCGTTGCTAAGTGAATCTGACTTCGCCATTGTCTTTGCTTGTCAGAAGGTTGCAAAAGGCAATCACAGGACTGTGATAAATGCAACCGTCATAAATATGAATCAATGGCCAAGCACCTGAATTTTGATCACATGACCACGGGCAGGTCGCAGCGGTCGTAAGTGTGAAAAATGGTCACCAGTCAGTCCCTAAATGAACTTTTGTAGGCCAAGGATTACCTTTATTTCAAATTTGAGGCCAACAATTAAAAATAGTTTCACAAAAGAAGATAGAGAGATAGAGAGATAGAGAGATAGAGAGATAGAGAGATAGAGAGATAGAGAGATAGAGAGATAGAGAGATAGATAGATAGATAGATAGATAGATAGATAGATAGATAGATAGATAGATAGATAGATAGGGATAGGGATAGGGATAGGGATAGAGATAGAGATAGAGATAGAGATAGAGATAGAGATAAGAGATAAGAGATAGAGATAGAGATAGAGATAGAGATAGAGATAGAGATAGAGATAGAGATAGAGATAGAGATAGAGATAGAGATAGAGATAGAGATAGAGATAGAGATAGAGATAGAGATAGAGATAGAGATAGAGATAGAGATAGAGATAGAGATAGAGATAGAGATAGATAGAGATAGATAGAGATAGATAGAGATAGATAGAGATAGATAGAGATAGAGACAGAGATAGAGGTAGAGAGATAGATATAGATAGATAGATAGATAGATAGATAGATAGATAGATAGATAGATAGATAGATAGATAGATAGATAGATATGTGTGCGTGTTGTATTTGTGCTGATAAATAAATAAAAAGAGACTTTATCTATCAGCACAAATACAACACAAATGTAACAAAGGCAACAGTAAAAATATTGGGTTTCTGCCTGGATGGTCTCTTGTGACGAGCCAATGGACAGAGAATGGAAGTAGTGATCTTCCTCCCATATTTGGGCATACCAGGGGTTGTGACTATATATGTATGTATGTATGTATGTATGTATGTATGTATATGTATATGTATAATTTATATTATTTATATATATATATATATATATATATATATATATATATATATATATATATATATATATATATATATATATATATAAAATTTATATTATTTATATTATTTATATTATTTATATTTATATTTTTATATTCAGAATATGAAATCTTGTATGTAATCTATTACTATTTTTGAGCACTAGAAACTAAAGTGACAGGAATACAGATCTAAGAGCTAAAAATGTTTGAACAGGTCATTAAATAGGCATGATTTATTTACTTATTTTATTTTATTTATTTAGTTTGTCAAACATGTACAAGATAACAGGTATAAATATAAACATGGACATGAACAAAGGAAATGAGTACAAATAAATGGGGACAGTAGGACAGGGCCGGTAGGCACGCTGGTGCGCTTATGCACTTTATGGACCTCTTAGGAATGGGGTGAGGTCCACGGTGGACAGTTTGAGGCTGAAGTTCTGGGGGTCTGAGGATGTAACAACGGGTAGAGCAATTCGGGGCATTGACCACTCTGTTGCTGAAGTCGTAATTTCTGCAATCGAGTTTGGAGTGGAATATCTTGAGTTGGTATCGACTGTTTGCCCAGGTATTATTGCGGTTGAAGCTGAAACTTGCTGAGCGTTTGAGGCTAACAACTAATCCTTCAACCCAACTTGTTGGATGTTGCCTTCAGAGTAGCTGGCATCTGCACAAGCAAATGTATTGAAACAACATGTGAAATTGAAAAGCTGAGAGTAAGAAAAGAGCATTCCATGCTGACATTAACCCAATCAGAGATATCCATCTGGCAGTTTTGTTTTTATTGACGGAGGCCATAAATCATACGACTGGATTGGATGTTCCGAATGCCAGCGGTGAATGTTAGCTCTGCCACAATGAAACTCCTATGGAAAGAAAGAACACAGCGTACTTCAAATGTCAGCTGTGCCAGGAGCAGCGTCTAAGTGGGGAAGAACCTGGCTTACAGAGCTTGGAAACAAAACAGAAAAGTTGGAAGGAGAAGAAGGAAAGAGTCTTGGGTAGCAAACCCAATTTTTAGAGTTACCATATTTTTCAGACTATAAGACACACCGGTATATAAGACGCACCAAGATTTAGAAGAGGTAAGTAAGAAAAAAAAACGTTTTTGTCCCCAACGGCCCCCAGGAGCACTCTGCAGGCTTCGGCAGGCCTGGGAGAAAGGCAAAAATCCCTCCATTTTTGCAAAAAAACCGGACTGTTTTCCACAAAAATGGGATGAAGGGACGAGGCTTTGGGAAGCCAAAAATGGCTTTATTCGGTGTATAAGACGCACCAACCTTTCCATGCTCTTTTCCATAGGGGGTAGGGTGCGTCTTATACTCTGAAAAATACAGTAGTTAGCAAGGCTGGGGTTTGGAAGCAATGCCAACACTGTGTTCGCCTTTTCTTACAAACCACTAAACTGGAGTTTAGTGTGGAACTATGAAGCGGTATATAAGTCTAAGGGTTATTGCTAGTGCTATTATATATTTATTTCCCGGCGCTGTTGGACTTTTCTGGTATTAGCTTCAAGGCAAACCATTTACCTTCTTTTCAAATTAAACCCAAATCCGATGTTCTCCCTTGTATTGAGTATGGTGAGCAGGCATTTTCTTTTGAGGCTCTTCTTCCTGATGGGTTGCAGTGGTGGGTTTCAAAAATTGTTCGAACCTACTCTGTGGGTGTGGCCTCCTTTGTGGGAGTGGCTTGCCGCCCATGTGACCGGACATGAAGATGCCGCCGACACTTGTCAGAACCACCTTAAATTACCTCACACACAGCCCTGCCATGCATACGAATAGGATGTAAACTTGTTTTTTAAAAGGCATCTTTGGTTTGCGTTAAAACAACTTCAACACACGCAATGTTCTGATTGCACCACAAACGCAGTAGTCATCCTTACCTTTCACAGAGGCCCTGAGTTTTATAAATAGGAGCATGATAGTGTAGAATAATCCTATCCAAGGACCAGTGGTGGGTTTAAAAAAAATTTGGAACCTCTTCTGTAGGTGTGGCCTGCTTTCCGGGTCCACTGGTGGAACCTCTTCTAACCGGTTTGGTAGATTTGACGAACCGGTTCTCCCGAATAGGTGCAAACTGGTAGGAACCCACCTCTGATGGGTTCCTTCAACCAGCTTTGATGTGCCTGATGAGTTGGGATATGAAAGAAGAAGCTTCACAGAGCATGGTAGGGCTGAGTCAAAGGAATTAGGCGTGGAGGTCCAGATTTCTTACCAGTTTTCTTACCTGATGTTATTGATTCTTCAGTGACAATGGATATTACAGTAGAAATATTTCTTTTTCCTCCCCCGAGGACTCCTTGCCATTTAGATTACACCGAGTCCTGGTAGCTGTCTACAACCTTCTAAGAAGCAAAGAGCATGAAATGTCGCTCTCTTAACAATTGCTTGAGGCTAGCAGTAAGTTGAGATAATTTTGCAGACAGAAGAGTAGCCGAGCTTCAACTCAATCTATTATCTCTGGGAGGGAAGTACAATGCTGCCTTGGGGAATCTTTGTGGTATACCTTTGGAGACCCACAAATACCTCCACAGCATTGCTTCGGTCACACAAAGAAGAACACGCCCGAGACTGGAGTTTACTACTTTATTCTTGCTGCTGAGGATGGAGAGATTCAAGAGCATCCCTTACATGGAGTATCTCTGCATTTACTCAGAGGTGGTGGTTGAGTTAATCACTCATGCTACATTCTACAGAATGGGTCTTCAAACTGTGGTCCGCGGGCAGAGGTGGGTTCCTGCCAGTTCTAACCTTTTCTATAGAAGAGGTTTCACAAATCTACCATGCCGTTTAGAACCGGTTCCAGCTCCTTCCCCCAACCCGTCTGCATATCATCAAGATGAAGAGCGAGAGGAGGAATTCTGGGAGTTGAAGTCCACAAGACTTAAAGCTGTCAAGTTTGAACACCTCTGGGTTTTTTTCCTAAAGGTTTAGGGGTGCAAGGGTCTTGTAACTTGACAGCTTTAAGACTTGCACACTTCAATGCCAGAGTTCCTGAGCCAACATGACTGGAGGAGGAATTCTGGGAGTTGAAGTCCACAAGTCTTAAAGCTGTCAAGTTTGAACACCCCTGGGTTTTTTTTTCTGAAGGGTTAGGGGTGCGAGGGTCTTGTAACTTGACAGCTTTAAGACTTGCGTGCTTCAAATGCCAGAGTTTCTGAGCCAACATTTTGGTTGCTAAGCAAGAGCATTGTTAAGTGAGTTTCACTACATTTTACAAGTTGGCAACTCCCACACGGTCACATGGCCAGCAAACCACTCCCACAAAGGAGGCCACACCCAGTTCACATCCTACCAGTTCGCACCTATTTGGTAGAACCGGTTCGTCAAATCTACCGAACCGGTTAGAAGAGGTTCCACCAGTGGACCCGGAAAGCAAGCCCTGTTTTGGAGATCTGTATCTAGGACATTGTCTTAATCATGGATGTTGGAAGGGACAGTTAATCCTCCGACAATTTGAATTCTTTCTTTCTTCCTTTTTTGACTCAGGAAGAAGTCAGCTTAACTGCAAACAAATGGAATTTATTTGAGTTTGCGTGGCATTCTCATCCACTTCATGACCCATTTTAAACAGGCTGTGTAAACAGAGCCGTATTCAATTCAGTGTTCAAAACACATACGATCAGTTCCAATAAAATGATAAATGGAAGATCAGCCAAACAGGAAAAGAAAAGAAACATAAAAACATAACAAGGAGAAGTTATTCTCTCAAATTGCATGAATTGTCAACTGATTTATTCTTTTATTGGTCTTCTCTGTGTGTGTGTGTGTGCGTGTGTGTGTGTGCGTGCACCCAGATCTAGAGTACAGCAAAAGAGTCAGTTTGACATAATCTTAAAAGAAAGAAAAGCTGGAATTTGATTATGGTAATTTTCCATGAAAAGGGTGGAAGAATTTGCTTAAGTTTATGGGGCTCTAAAATCTATTTTTATGGGATGTGGTGGCTCAGTGGCTAAGATGCTGAGCTTGTTGATCTGAAAGGTCGGCAGTTTGGCGGTTCGAAATCCCTAGTGCCGCATAATGGTGTGAGCTCCCGTGACTTGTCCCAGCTTCTGCCAACCTAGCAATTCGAAAGCACGTAAAAAAATGCAAGTAGAAAAATAGGGACCATTTTTGGTGGGAAGGAAACAGCGTTCCGTGCACTTTCGGCATTTAGTCATGCCGACCACATGACCACGGAGACGTCATCGGACAGTGCTGGCTCTTTGGTTTTGAAACGGAAGTGAGCACCGCCCCCTAGAGTCGGGAACGACTAGCACATATGTGCGAGGGGAACCTTTACCTAAAACCTTTTTACAACTGGATTAAAACAGTATGCTTAGTTCAAACAACATGGTAAACATGTTGTTTCATAGCTGTATAACCTACGAAAAAGGGACATTTCAAAAATAAGATGTTGTAGGCTCCAACTTCTTATTCTTTTTTTAAAAAATCTTGCAATTCTCTTTCCAAAACTGTGTTTGTAGCAAGTGATAAAGCTCTGGATTGTTTCTTTCTTTGATGCGTGCATATAAAACATGCCATAGAAGTGAGGTGTTTACTAAAAGATGTATTTTGAGGTTTCTGCGGTGACCACATATCATTTTTGGAGCTTCTGGGCTCTGAGTCCATTGTACAGCTGAAATTTTTATAGCAGCCTAAGAGACTATAAAAACCAGCCGGCAATATAATCTTAGGTCAGATAGAAGATGTGGAATGATCAGATTGGAATGACTCCCTAAATTTTTTTTTTCAAATGTTTTGGTTCTAATTCAGGCTTGTTTTCAAATGTTTTGGTTCTAATTCAGGCTTGTTTTGAATCTGGGAAAAGGGACAGGCTTTGAAAAAACTGTCTCGGGATGGGCACTCTCTATCTGAGAGTTAAAAACATTCCATCCTTCCTTTTACCCAATCTCAATAAAAGTCACCTTGGCCTTCCGAGGGAGTTTTCTGATCTGGTCTAACTAGTAGGGCTGACACAGGGAAAGCCTGTTTTAACAAATAAGCTAGCAGCTTTCTATGACTTCACATATGTTTTGAATTAGGATGAATTAGAACATTGCGTGTCACGGCAAGGTTTTTTTTAAAAAACAAAAACAAAACATGAAACACAAACATGATAAATTTGCTAACCTGTCACTCCTTGAAGGAATGAGTTAGACTTTTTTTTTATACTTCCCGCATTCATGTAGTGACATTTAACTCTTGCAAAATAATTCTTGGGGGTGGTTGGTAGCTCAACAGCTCGAGTCCTAACCAAGGACCTAGGAACTGTTAAGATAACGTCGGAATCTCACCAAAGATTAACCACGCAATAATAACAATACTTTATTCATTAAACATGAAACTCTGTCAACTGAACATTCAAAAATGCATCACAAATACCATTGACTGGTCCTGATGGTTGATACGGGTTGCTGCCAGCATCCTAGGTATCAACCAAGTACCTTCTTAAAATATAAGATGTTCCAAGTAGCGTAGTTTTTTTGCAGTTCCGCTGGTGTTATTACAGGAAGCTGCAATTTGTTGATGTATCTTGTAAAATTCTTGGACGTGGTGCCAAGTGCCCCGATGACAATAGGTATCAAGAGCCGAGGTGGTGCAGTGGTTAAATGCAGCACTGCAGGCTACTTCAGCTGACTGCAGTTCTGCAGTTCGGCTGTTCAAATCTCACCGGCTCAGGGTTGACTCAGCCTTCCATCCTTCCGAGGTGGGTAAAATGAGGACCCGGATTGTTGTTGGGGGCAATATGCTGACTCTGTAAACCACTTAGAGAGGGCTGAAAGCCCTATGAAGCGGTATATAAGTCTAACTGCTATTGCTGTTGCTATTGTTACATGTTTCATCCATAATCGGGTAGTTTCGATGGCCAGGTCATTGTTGTTGTTGTTGTTGTTGTTGTTGTTGTTGTAATTATATTACACTCATTATGTTGTGTGAATGAATCTACTACTGTAGTTCCAACAAAAGAGAATATTTGTAGCTTAGGGTTACAACAGTGGGCTCCTAGGAGTTCTCTGAGCTTAGTGGTTTTCTTGCAGACATTTCATGACCCAACTAGATAACATCTTCAGGGCATCTAGTTGGGTAAGGAAACATCTGCAAAAAAACTACCAAGCTCGGGGAGCACGAAGAAGTCTAGATCTTCTACCTCTTGAATTGGTGAACTTTCCAGCAAGATTTGGATATAGTAGAGTATAAATGTGGGAATAACACTAAACCCATGCTTAACGAAGTAATTCCTCCAGCAGTTTTATCCCTTTTTCTGCATTTTATTATAGAGGAATTTGGAAAAATTGTAAGTGTTTCTTTGCCTTTCCTTCCTCTTTCACAACTTGACCCCTTTTACATCTGTGTTGGATTTTTGCAGAAAATCGGAGGATTGGCTTGTATTACCCTATAGGAAAGCGTTCAGAAACCAAGTTTGGATGAGAGTGGAACAGATTAACGGAGTTGGAAGGGACCTTATAGGTCATCTAGTCCCCCCCTCCGCCCAAGCAGGAGAACCTACATCCTTTCTGACACATGGCAGTCCAGCCTCTTCTTGAAAGCCTCCAGTGATGAAGCTCCCACAACTTTCTAAGACAATCTCTTCCATGGGTTGATTGTTCTCGCTGTCAGAAAATTCCTCTTTATTTCCAAGTTGAATCTCTCCTTGAAATAACTGGAAGACTAGCTACCTGGCGTGCATGTGGGTGCAGGAAACCGGAAGTTTATTTTCTGGCGCGCGCATGCCCCGGATCAGCTCCTCTTCCGGATTGCAGCCCCAACGAGCATGCTTCGAAAGTGCCTAAAAAGTTCACCATCACTGTCTTAGTATGAGGTGTGAACCCAAACCACTGATGCTTATTCAACAAGTCATTGTGAAATTATTTTAATTTAAAGTAGTCCCTATATGAATCTATGTGCAGGATCTGACCACTGTATCAGAGGCATCCTCTTGAAATGCAGTCACTATTATTGGGTCATCCAGAAGTGACAGTCAGCATCCCTTTTCTGGGAACTTCCCAAATTGTCTTGGCTTCTACAGATGAAATGACAAAAACGAATCTTTCTAACATCTGAAGAACGGTTGCAGGAACTGGGTGTGTCTAGTTTAATGAAAAGAAGGACTAGGGGAGACATGATTTCAGTGTTCCAATATCTCAGGGGCTGCCCCAAAGAAGAGGGAGTCAAGGGGAGGAAGGGGAAGGAGAGAAGGGAAAGTAGAGGAGGAAGGAAGGAAGGAGAGAAGAAAGAGAAGAAAGGGGGTAGGAAGGAGGGAGGGAAGGAGGGAGGGAAGCAAGGAGGGAAGGAAGGAGGGAAGGAAGGAGAGAAGGAGAGAAGGAGAGAAGAAAGGAGGGAAGGAAGGAGAGAAGGAGAGAAGAAAGGAGGGAAGGAAGGAGGGAAGGAAGGAGAGAAGGAGAGAAGAAAGGAGGGAAGGAAGGAGGGAATGTAGGAGAGAAGGAAGGGGGGAAGGAAGGAGGAAAGGAAGGGGGAAAGGAAGGAGAGAAGGAGAGAAGAAAGGAGGGAAGGAAGGAAGGAGGGAAGCAAGGAGGGAAGGAGAGAAGGAGGGAAGGGGGAAGGAGGTAGGGAAGGAAGGAGGGAAGGAAGGAGAGCAGGAGAGAAGAAACGAGGGAAGGAAAGAGGGAGGGAGGGAAGAAGTAGGACCGTTGTAAGATAAGATGGATCTATGGGATGGTAAGAAAGCAATCTTCAAGTATATTGTCAACTGTAGGGAAAAAATTGTTATAAATACATATTATTAATAACAGTTATGAGATCATATAATTGTGAATGTATATATGAAATTGATAAAATAAAAATTAAATAAAAAAAAAACAGAAGTTGTGAATGCTCCAACACTGGAAGTTTTTAAGAAAATGTTGGCTAACCGTTTGTCAAAAGTCGTGTAGGGTTTCTTGCCTAAGCACTAGAAGACTAGAAGACCTCAAAGATCCCTTCCAACTATATTCTATATTCTGACCATGGTTAATACTGTATATCATATTTGGGGAAAGCTTCCTTGACTTTCGGAGAGAGAGAGAGAGAGAATCTCATGGGGATATCATAGCACCGCTCGGTTTACCAAAGGACGAGAAGGAAGAAACTAACGTTTCGATGTAGGCGCCAATCGTTCAGAACCGATTTGGACTAAGTGAAATTACTTTTAAGTGAAAGAGACCAAGCTTAATGTAATAACTCGAGTGTCTTAATGATACAGAAGCTCTGACATGGTTCCAATTATCGGCCTTTTTAAGTTGACCATCTTTCCAGGGGAGGTGACAGATAATAGAAAGAAACCCGATGGGTTAAAAATATACTTAGTTTTAATGGGAAGGAGACACTTAACTTGTCAACCCACCAATTATTAATCAGTTTAATGGGCTTTCTCTCATCCTCCCCATCCTGTGGACAATTGATTTAATTTATGTCTAATGCATACTGAGTAAGGTTTTTTTTTTTGTTTAACATGCGGTGGGATCCTAAATACAAATGAGAATTGGGGAAAAAAAATAATCCAAGATGACCGTAGCAATATATCACCGAGGAGTTGGGGGCTGTCAAGATTCAAGGGGTTTAGGGTTAAGCAGCCACCAACTGGTGGGTCCATGAGAAAATTTTGGTGGTCCGCAGTAAAATTATTTGCATTTTTTTTATATTGCACTAAATCAGAGGTCCTCAAACTACGGCTTCTGGGCTGGATAAGGGCAATGAATGCTTGGGTTACTACAGAGAGTCTCCCCCTTGGGGGGTCTTTTTGTGGGGTCAGAGGGGAGGGGAAGAAATTCCAACTTGGGGTCTGCTTCATCCTCCTGGTGTGGGGCTGATGAAAGAAATGTCCTTCTGGGTTCAGCTCCAAGTGGGGATAAAGACACTGGAGACATGGAGGCTGCTTGGAAAGATGGTTTTAATGGTGGACAGGACCACATGGCTTGAGCCCTGAACAGAAAAGGTGATCGCGTGCTTCAATGTTGGTGGAGAAGAAGAGAAGGGCTGAGGGAGGGGCTTGCTAGGCTTTTTATAACCTGTTCAGTCCCACTTCTCTGTTTCCTGTTCCTGTGTAAGAAATGTATTCTGATTGGTTGTCAGACTCCCATGGGACCATGCAGGGGCAACTCTCTAGGCTGCGTTTTGAATCCAGGTTTGGTTGAGTTCTCAGATGCCATGTGGTCAGTTGGGGCCAATATTATCATGCTTTAATCCCATCCCCCCCTGCACCTGAAGTGGATAAGTCTTTATTATGTAAAGTGGACTAGCTTGGCCTTCTTAATGGCCCATGAACAAAGTGGGGATGGGCAGGAAGCTACAGGCAGCTGTTCTATCTTTTAAAACATGTTTCTTTCTTTTCGCATCCAGAGAAATATTCTGCCTTTTCAATATTTCCTGGGATATTTCATTTTTCTGGGAGAGGGCTGGGTGACAACTTCCTACAGGGGTTTGGGTGCCACTGAGGGCAAAGAGCCTGAGGTCCGAAAGGTTGGTGATCCCTGATCTAGAGGAACTAGATGACCCATCTGTAGCTTAGCATGGGCAAAAGGGAACAGCAGGAACATTAATGCAAGGCCCCAAAAACCAGAGATAGCTGATAGCAAGCACCTACCATATGCTACTGTAGGTGGGACTTAAGTCCACCATTAATATGGATCTACCATGGTTGAGAATGTTTACAGCTCTAGCTAGCAATCCCAATGATTGATCTGGATCTTCCAGATGCAACCTATGTGTTTCACTCATTAAGGTGCAGGAGTCAGACAGAAGAGAGTTGGAAGGGACCTCGGAGGTCTTCTAGTCCAACCCCTTGCTGCAGCAGGAAAGCCAATACCATTTCACGCAAATGGTTCTCCAAACTTCCAGCGTTGGAGAATTTATAACTTCTGCGGGCAAGTCGTTCCAGTGATTAATTGTTCTCTCCGTCAGGAAATTTCTGTTTAGTTCTTGGCTGCTTCTCTCCTTGATTAGTTTCCACCCGTTGCTTCTTGTTCTACCCTCGGGTGCTTTGGAGAATAGCTTGACTCCCTCTTCTTCGGGGCAGCCCTTGAGATATTGGAAGGCTGCTATCATGTCTCCCCTAGTCCTTCTTTTCATCAGGCTAGACATACCCAATTCCAGCAACCATTCATCAAATGTTTTAGCCTCCAGCCCCCTAATCATCTCTCTCTCTCTCCCTCCCCCTGCCTCTCTCTGTGTTTAAAAGGCAATAGATCCAAATATAATAGCAATAGCAATAGCAGCAATAGCAATAGCAGTTCGATTTATATACAGCTTCATAGGGCTTTCAGCCCTCTCTAAGCGGTTTACAGAGTCAGCCTCTTGCCCCCAACAATCCGGGTCCTCATTTTACCCACCTCGGAAGGATGGAAGGCTGAGTCAACCCTGAGCCGGTGAGATTTGAACAGCCGAACTGCAGAACTGCAGTCAGCTGAAGTAGCCTGCAGTGCTGCATTTAACCACTGTGCCACCTCGGCCCTTCCCAACAACAGCAGCAAGTACTATAAGTATGAGGTAGTTACAAGAGCTTTCTTTTAACATCAGGATTTTATTTTTTTAAAGTTCTGAACCTTCAACACAAGTTCAATTTAACGTGCATTTAAGCCAGAATCTAATCCTGGGTGGACCTTTTTAATGCATGTTTTAGAAGACATAAATCTCTGTCGTTTGAAGATTTGTTTGTGACTGTCTCTGTTGTTGTTGTTGTTGGTTGTTTTTTTTTAAAACGGGAGGGAAGAACCAGATTGAGCCACCTTTTTTTTAAAAAAAATAGCATTCTAGGTTTCCAGATAACATTCTGTATGCGTTCACGAGAAATTCATTTCAAGTAGTACAAATAGGTTCTTTAGTAATACCCAGGAGTCATAATGTCTGTGCCATAACAAACCCTCCTAAATTACAGCCCGCACTAATTAGATCAGCCATTGCTGCATTCCTGTCTCCGAAACAATTTGCTCAAAGTAGTAGTTACCTTTAATGAAAAGGCACGTAACCGAAAATGTCAGCAACTTTTTTCAATTCGTCATGACTGATTAGAAGGGATCTCTTGTGTCCCGTCCCCCCCCCCGTCCCTCCCCCCCCCCCACACACTGTAGCCACATTGTTGTATCCAAACGGGACAGATCTTCCCCATCAAAAAGGACAACGTGGTTTGTGGGGGTCTAAAGTGCACAAGGCTCACTTTATTGTGTTAGACCTATAGGCCGTCCATCTCTCTTGAGAAAGTGACTCGGGACAGCAGATCCATTTTCCAGATGTGACTCTTTCTTCATCGAGCCATATTTAAGTTACGCCCATTTAGTATATTTTCTTTCACTTTAATTTTGATATTCCCTTGAATTTCCTATTAGGTCATCAACAGTCTCTTTGTTTTTCTTCCAGTAATGTTTCATGTCCTTCCTTCCTTCCTTCCTTCCTTCCTTCCTTCCTTCCTTCCTTCCTTCCTTCCTTCCTTCCTTCCTTCCTTCCTTCCTTCCATCCTCTCTCTCCTTCCTTCCTACCCCTTCCTTCCCTCCCTCTCTTATCCTTCCTTCCTCTCTCTCTCCTCCCTCCTTCCCTTCTCTTCCACTTTTCCTTCCTTCCTTCCTTCCTTCCTTCCTTCCTACCCCTTCCTTCCTTCCCTCCCTCTCTTATCCTTCCTTCCTCTCTCTCTCCTCCCTCCTTCCCTTCTCTTCCACTTCTTTCTTTCCTTCCTTCCTTCCTTCCTTCCTTCCTTCCTTCCTTCCTTCCTTCCTACCCCTTCCTTCCTTCCTTCCCTCCCTCTCTTATCCTTCCTTCCTCTCTCTCTCCTCCCTCCTTCCCTTCTCTTCCACTTCTTTCTTTCCTTCCTTCCTTCCTTCCCTTTTCCTTCCTACCCCCCTTTGTTCATTCCTTCCCTCCTTCCCTTCCCTCCCCCCTTTTCCTTCCTTCCTCTCTCTCTCTTCCCTCCCTCCCTTATCCTTCTTTCCTCTCTCTCTCCTCTCTCCTTCCCTTCTCTTCCACTTCTACCAGTTCTGCAGTTCGGCTGTTCAAATCTCACCGGCTCAGGGTTGACTCAGCCTTCCATCCTTCCGAGGTGGGTGAAATGAGGACCCGGATTGTTGTTGGGGGCAATATGCTGACTCTGTAAACCGCTTAGAGAGGGCTGAAAGCCCTATGAAGCAGTATATAAGTCTAACTGCTATTGCTATTCTTTCTTTCCTTCCTTCCCTTTTCCTTTCTCCCCCCCTTCATTCATTCTTTCCCTCCTCCCTTCTCTCCCCTTCTTTTCCTTCCTTCCTCTCTCTCTCCTCCCTCCCTTCTCTTCCCCTTCCTTCCTCCCTCCCTTCCTCCCTCCCTTCCTTCCTTCCTTCCTTTGAGGTCCATCAAATGTTTAGCTCATTTTAGCTTTTAATCTCCCACGTTGGTTGCAATTGGTATGAAGTCCTTTGATAGCTCACACCCTTCAAAATCGAAGATAATAAACCCGTCACCAAAAGAACGTTCAATAGTCCTATTCAGCTTTAGCCAAGAAAGCCCCCCACCTCCAAATTTACCTCAAATTAGTTTGGAACTCCTGGATGAGAAAGCCAAATTCTTATTCACCGAAATAGAAATACGTTTATAACTGCAACGGTGGTTTATTAAACCCCCTGCCTCTTGTTTATAAGATTAGCCACTGAAGTTAAAGCAAGCTACTTTTCCTTATGGAAAATAACGGAAGCAAATGTTTGGCAGAAGATGCAGCCGGATGAGTCATCTGAGGGATGGAAGGGTACAATCACTTCTGTACATGTCATCTTCCCACCGATTGTTTTGGCTGGGGGTTCCGGATCTGCTGGAACAGGTTGTGTCATGAGGACGGGTGCTGAAATGTGCAGGAGTGGGAAAGAATCTCAAACTTAGTACGTCTTAGTCCCAACGAGTCTTTCCAGGGAGATATTTCAGAAGATCTCCGGTGAAGTTTTCCAAAGCCAAAAACTGCCAGGAATCCAGCTGATGGGTCGCAGACATGGGCTTCCCTGCAGGTAAGAATTTCCAAATGTTCAGGATGAGAAGAAGGTAAAGGAATCCCTGTGGATTTTACTCAGTTAGCAATAGCAATAGCAGTTAGACTTATATACCGCTTCATAGGGCTTTCAGCCCTCTCTAAGCGGTTTACAGAGTTAGCATATTGCCCCCAACAACAATCCAGGTCCTCATTTTACCCACCTCGGAAGGATGGAAGGCTGAGTCAACCTTGAGCCGGTGAGATTTGAACAGCCAAACTGCAGAACTGCAGTAGCCTACAATGCTGCACTCTAACCACTGCGCCACCTCGGCTCTAACTCTTAGTTAGTTGTGGCTGACTCTACGGGACAGTGCTCATCTCTGTTTTGAGCCCGCTGAACCAGCCCTATCTGAAGATTCACCTGTGGTCATGTGGCCAGCGTGACATCACAGAGCACTGTTACTTTCCCACCGAAGTGGTACCTATTTATCTACTCATAGTTGCATGCTTTCAAATGGCTAGGTTGGCAGGAGCTGAGTTGAGAACGGGAGCTCATCCGTGACAGGGTGCTAGGGTCTCGAACCTGGGCTGTCAGCTTTCCAGCTGACAAGCTCGGTGTCTTAACCAGCCAACACGATGCCCACTCAGGATTGGACCAAGTGCACAAATAAGATTCTTTATGGATTCATGGCTGAGATTGGGATGCAGAGAGAGAGAGAGGGGTGATGACATGATTAGCTGCCTTTTGTTTATTTATTAAACTTATAGAACCACCCATCTCATTTGGGGGGGAAACAATTAAAGCAAAGCAATCAATATAATAAAAAAAGAATTAAACTCTAATAACAGAAAGACAGAAAAGAGGATAACCAAGTAATAGCAATAACACTTAAACTTATATAAAGGTAAAGGTTAAAGTTCCCCTCGTACATATGTGCTAGTCGTTCCCGACTCTAGGAGGCGGTGCTCATCTCCGTTTCAAAGCTGAAGAGCCAGCACTGTCCGAAGATGTCTCTGTGGTCATATGGCCGGCATGACTCAATGCCGAAGGCGCACGGAGTGCTGTTACCTTCCCACCAAAGGTGGTTCTTATTTTTCTACCTGCATTTTTTACGTGCTTTCGAACTGCTAGATTGGCAGAAGTTGGGGCAAGTAACGGGAGCTCACTCTGTTTTGAGGCACTAGGGATTTGAACCACCAAACTGCCGACCTTTCTGATCGACAAGTTCAGCATCTTAGCCACTGAGCCACTGCGTCCCTAGACTTATATACTGCTCTACAAAGCTTTACAGCCCTTTCTAAGACGTTTACACAGTCAGCCTCTTGCCCCCAACAATCTGGCTCCTCATTTTACCCACCTCGGAAGGACGGAAGGCAGAGTCAACCTTGAGCCTGCAAGAGGCGGAGAGATTCGAACTGCCAAACTGCAGTCAGCAGAAGTAGCCTGCAGTACCGCACTCTAACCACTGCGCCACCAGATAATACCATTGAATAGGATACATCCTTCCATGGGATCCTCAGGCCCAGTGACGAAACCAGATTTTGAGGGTCTTCCAGAAAGCCAACAGAGTTGAGACCAACTCACCTGGAAGAAATGATGTTCCATAGAGCAGGGGCCATGGGGAAGAAAGACCCACCTGTTGGGTGCTGTCAGATGGAGCTTCTTAGCAGGTGGGATCCATAACACGTCTCTCCTGCTGGACCTGGTAGGATGGGTCAATGCAACTATGGAGACGATGTACTTCAGATAACCTTACCCCATACCATGCAAATTAGACTCAGAAGCACTGATGACTAATGCAGCTTGCAGAGCAAAGGTGTAATGTGCGCCATTCTTGGGGCACAGTCAACTGTCTGCACTGCCACATGTCACACAGCTTCCAGGTAGTCTTCTAGGGCAGCCCCATGTAGTGCGCTTTATACAGTAGTCCACTCGGGAGGTGATGAGGGCAGAAGTGGCTGAGAGCAGGCACGTTGGCTTCATTGAAATTTAAAGTGGACACCACTGATTCGAGATATAGGTGATGTTCCAAGAGAATGTTTTTATACAAGGTAAAGGTTCCCCTCACACATATGTGCTAGTCATTCCCGACTCTAGGGGGCGGTGCTCATCTCCATTTCAAAGCCGAAGAGCCAGCACTGTCCAAAGACGTTCTCTATGGTACGTGGCCGGCATGACTTAATGCTGAAGGCACATAGAACGCTGCTACCTTCCCACCAAAGGTGGTTCCTATTTTTTCTACTTGCAATTTTTATGTGCTTTCTAACTGCTAGGATGGCAAAAGCTGGGACAAGGAACGGGAGCTCACTCCATTACATGGCACTAGGGATTCGAACCGCCGAACTGGCGACCTTTCTGATCGACAATCTCAGCATCTTAGCCACCGAGCCATTGCGTCCCTTTAATGTTTTTATATGGATGATCTAAATATTAGTGGAAAAAGCATAGCGGATATTCAGATATTCCAAATTCCAGCATGGAAAATACTCCAAGGTGCATCCTTGATGCACAAAACTTTTTGTTTTTGGAACTGTGGCTTTGGATTGGGGAAAGAAATGCTGGGAGGAAAGTTTCTGAAAAGAGTCTTATGCTGTAGATTTTATTTTAAGAGTACTTTCTTTTCTCCAAGTCCAATCTTCTTCCTGATTGATTGATTCCTCCGGAGACCCATGGTGAAAAAACAATAGGAAACAGAGAACAAATGAAAGACAATATACAGTTATATTCTTGACATGCAGTGCATTCTCTAGACTTTCTGCTGGAAGTGTGGCTGAAATGTTAAAAAGGTTTCCTCTTTCCTTTTTGAGGCCAAGTAAGATGAAGGAAGGAAGGAAGGAAAGAAAGAATGAAAGAATGAAAAAAAGAAAGAAGAGAGAGAGAAAGAAAAAGTGAAAGAAAGAGAAAGAGTGAGAAAGAAAGAGAAAGGAAGAGAAAGGAAGAAAGAAAGAATGAAAGAGAAAAGAAAGAGAGAAAGAATGAAAGAAAAGAAGGAAGGAAGTACAGGAAAGAAAGAGACAGAGAAAGTGTGAGAAAAAAAGAAATAAAGAAAATGAGAAAAAAGAAAAGAAGGAAGGACGGAAAAGAAAGAAGAAAGAAAGAGACAGAAAAAGAGTGAGAAAAAAAGAAAGAAAATGAGAAAAAAGAAAAGAAAAAGGAAGGACGGACGGAAAAGAAAGAAGGAAAAGAGAGACAGAAAAAGAGAGAGAAAGAGAAAGAAAGAATAAAAGAAAAGGAAGGAAGGAAAATAAAGAAAGAAAGAAAGAAAGAAAGAAAGAAAGAAAGAAAGAGAGGATGAGAGGATGGAACTGCCAAGCTCTTTCTTAGGGTAAGGAAAGCTCAGTTTCTGGGTCTGCCAAGAGTTCTGATTAAATATCCTTTGAAGTTAGAATAGCTATAATTTAAAGCAACAGTTCCCATATTTTCATCTCTCTACTCCTTCCATGACAGCCCTTTACTGTTAAAAAAGGAAAGAAAAACCTTAAAACCTCCCGAAGAATCATCCTGGCTGGGCTTTAACATTCAAGAAAGACCTTCAGAGGTTCTGTCTCTAATTGCCATCATATGTAGCTAATATTGCAAACATAACTGGCTAATGAGAAGGTTACTCTACAACATTCCTTGACAGGCAAACGGTAAATGGAGAAAGAGATGTACCGAAGGGCCCTTTCTGGACTCCTGTGTTGTTTGCTGACGCAAATCTTTTGAAAAGAAGGTGTTTCTAATTAACGTCATTTCCCTTCCCCCCAAAAGAAGGAGACTTGAGGCCTGGCATCAGAAGAACATAAATGACAAGAGCCTGGAGGTTCCAGAAACTTCTGGATTGTGAAATTCACCGCTTATCATTCTTGCACAGTGTGATTTTGGCCTGTGGGCTGCGTGTTGTTTCCAAGTCTGTTTGTGTGGCTTTGGAAGCTCCCAAATGTGTGTCCTGATAGGCTCGCTGATGTTGTGGGTGCCGCATGGCTGGAGATTTTTAAGAAGAGATTGGACAACCATTCATCTGGGGTGGAATAAGGATTCCTATTATGGGCAGGGGGTTGGATCCGAAGACCTCCAAGGCCCTTCCAGCCCTAAGACTCTATGATTCTATGATTGACTATATGATTGACTCTATGACTGAATCTATGATTCCCGGATTCTAGGATTCCATGGTTGATTCCTGATTGAATCTAGGATTCTCGGATTGAATCTAGGATTCTTGGATTGAATCTAGGATTCCAGTGTTTTAGGATTTCATGATTGATTCTATGATTGAATCTAGGATTCCATGATTCTTGGATTTCATGATTGATTCTATGATTGAATCTGGGATTCAGTGTTTCAATCTATGAGTCCATGATTCTTGGATTTCATGATTGATTCTATGATTGAATCTACGATTCCATGATTCTAGGCTTCTATGCTTAATTCTATGATTGAATCTATGATTCTAGGATTCCAGCATTCTAGGATTCCATGGTTGATTCCTGATTGAATCTAGGATTCTCGGATTGTATCTAGGATTCTCGGGTTGAATCTAGGTTTCCAGGATTTTAGGATTTCATGATTGATTCTAGGATTGAATCTGGGATTCAATGTTTGAATCTATGAGTCCATGATTCTTGGATTTCATGATTGATTCTATGATTGAATCTATGATTCCAGGATTCTAGGATTCCATGGTTGATTCCTGATTGAATTTAGGATTCTCGGATTGAATCTAGGTTTCCAGGATTTTAGGATTTCATGATTGATTCTATAATTGAATCTGGGATTCTATGTTTGAATCTACGATTCCGGGATTCTAGGTTTCCATGATTGATTCTATGATTCCAGGATTCTATTCCAGTTCTATTCCAGGACCAGTTGGAGAACTCAGTGGTTATCTGTCCCCTCTCCCAGTCCACAAATATACAATCTTCATACAGCCATACCTCTTCTCCAAAATGGGACTGCGGTTGAAGGAGGAGGAAGAGCAGGCCCTTCTCTTGGCAAGGAAGTTGAACAGTCATAAGGATATAAATCATGGAGTCATTCATTAGATGCCTGTCGAGGGCTGGTTTAGGTTAATTATCCCCGAAATGCCTGCATACACAAGCTTCGTTTTCCTCTCTCTCTCCCTAAAAGCCTGTCTCATTAGACTGAGAATGTCTTGATAGCATAATTAGATTTTTATTTCACTGGTGAATAACGTTTATATATGCATGTAAGTTTTAACACTTCCCAGAATCTTAGAGGCCACACGAATAAACTCGGAGTTGCTCCAGGACGAAGAGCTGCAAAGACTTGTTTCATTGTGTTTTGTTAGCAAAGATACGGCCTTGTGGCAATTTGGCAGAATCCTTCAACTTCTCAACATTCAAGAAATTCTACAATAAACACATTAGCTAATGGTCCTTGGCTGGAGCCATTCTAGCTCTCTGTTCCATAACTACAAACAGCCTGTGTCAGTTATATCTCCCACTGCTCTTTTTGGCCTAAGAACCGTTGCACAGAAGTTGCACCATAGATCCTCACCATCCTTTCAGAAGAGGATCCCAATTTTCCCATGGCTGCCCCCATCAGCAAGCAACCTAAAGTTGCTTTCCCAAAAGACAACTGGATTTTATTGGGAATTTTTTTTTCCTTGAAAAGGTTTTAACTTCTCTTCCAAGAAATTCCTTCAATCAGAACTGAATCGGCGGTGGAGGAAACGACTAAACCCACTTGCCTTTTGAAAACGCACCTTTGGGACAATCATGACCTGGAGGATTGATAATCTCCATAGACATGAACAAGAAAGGGCTTCTGAACTAGAAGGAACAGCAAAGAGGAGGAAGTCATCCATCAGAACCTCTCTGCTCAGATTCAATCCTAGAATCAATCATGAAACCCAAGAATCATGGACTCATAGATTCAAACATTGAAACCCAGATTCAATCCTAGAATCAACCATGAAATCCTAAAATCCTGGAAACCTAGATTCAACCCGAGAATCCTAGATTCAATCCGAGAATCCTAGATTCAATCAGGAATCAACCATGGAATCCTAGAATCCTGGAATCATAGAATCATAGATTCAATCATAGAATCAACCATGGAAACCTAGAATCGTGGACTCATAGACATTGAATCCCAGATTCAATCATAGAATCAATCATGAAATCCTAAAATCCTGGAATCCTAGATTCAATCCTAGAATCAATCATGAAATCCTAAAATCCTGGAAACCTAGATTCAACCCGAGAATCCTAGATTCAATCCGAGAATCCTAGATTCAATCAGGAATCAACCATGGAATCCTAGAATCCTGGAATCATAGAATCATAGATTCAATCATAGAATCAATCATGGAAACCTAGAATCATGCAATCGTAGATTCAATCATAGAATCAATCATGAAATCCAAGAATCATGGACTCCTAGATTCAAACATTGAAACCCAGATTCAATCATAGAATCAATCATGAAATCCAAGAATCATGGACTCATAGATTCAAACATTGAATCCCAGATTCAATCCTAGAATCAATCATGAAATCCTAAAATCCTGGAAACCTAGATTCAACCCGAGAATCCTAGATTCAATCAGGAATCAACCATGGAATCCTAGAATCCTGGAATCATAGACGTCCATTTGCCTGGAATGTCATGAGATCTACCTGCTAGAGCAGGAGGTTGGACTAGAAGACCTCCAAGGTCCCTTCCAACTTTCTTATTCTGTTAAACAATATAAGATGGACCCAACTTTCACTACGAGGTTCTCTCTTCCCTTTCAGACGGATCAGTTGCAAGAATCTCGGTAGGGCTAGGATCCAGCGGAGACAAACGAATCGAAAGAAAACAAAAACTCCTCCTGGGACAAATCTTCCCCCATTTTTGCTCAGACCCATCTCACCGAGCAGCTGAGATGGCAGCCCGTCAAGCTCTCCGCTCTGCCTTTGGAAAGCAACACCTAGCGATGAGGTCAGCCGCAGGAGGGAAGCCAATCCTGGAAGCTCTTCCCTCTTGGCAATCCACGCTTGGCTCCATCAAAGGACGATTGTTTCTTCCCAGCCCTCCCTCCCTTCCTCTCGAAACTGTCTGCAAAGAATTCCGAACGTGAGACCTTTCACTTCGGGGCACAGACCTTATCAAGAAGGATCTCAGCCTTTCCTGGCCCGAAGGGTTGACTTATTGCATCAAGCTGTTGTTGGAGACCCCACCTGCAACGGGAGCTGGTGCACAGAAGTGCTCTGGGGCCTTCACCTGTGGAAGTTGGCGAGGAGGGCCCTTCCTTCCTTCCTTCCCATGAACGACACAAACAAGCACAAATCGAGACGCTGGGGAGGATTTCAACATCCTCGGAGGAGCGCGTCGACTTCACCCTGACTCGTAATGATCTGCTGCTTGTTCCCATCCGCCATCTTAAAAGCTCAAACGCACCGATTCCAGGGGTGGGATTCAATCTTTTTTTTGCTACTGATTCTGTGGGTGTGGCTTGGTGGGCATGGTGTGGCACGATGTGGCTTGGTGGGCGTGGCTTGGTGGGCATGGCAGACGAAGGATACTGCAGCATCCCGATTCCCTCCACACTCCAGGGGAAGGATACTGCAAAATCCCCATTCCCTCCCAATCAGCTGAGTCTCGGGAGGCGGAGAATAGATGGGGGCGGGGCCAGTCAGAGGCGGTATTTACTGGTTCTCTGAACTACTCAAAATTTAGCAATAGCAATAGCAGTTAGACTTATATACCGCTTCATAGGGCTTTCAGCCCTCTCTAAGCGGTTTACAGAGTCAGCATATCGCCCCCAACAATCCGGGTCCTCATTTTACCCACCTCGGAAGGATGGAAGGCTGAGTCAACCCTGAGCCGGTGAGATTTGAAGAGCCGAACTGCAGAACTGCAGTCAGCTGAAGTAGCCTGCAGTGCTGCATTTAACCACTGCGCCACCTCGGCTCCTCAAATTTCTGCTACCGGTTCTCCAGAACTGGTCAGAACCTGCTGAATCCCACTTCTGACCAATTTCTTCTGTCCTGGTGTCCCTTCCTTTGATGTCGTCTCCTAGAAATTAAGTCTGTGCCAATTCCTACAGTAATCCAGGGTAATGCTGGAAGGACAGGTAATCCTCAACCTACGACCATGACGAAGCCAGCCCCAAATTTCTGTTGTTAAGTGAGCTTTGCCCCATTTTATTACCTTTCAGACCACCGTTGTTAAGCGAATCTCCGCAGCTGTTAAGTTAGTAACACGCTTGCGAAGTCCATCTGGCTTCCCCGTTGACATGGCTTTGTCGGAAGGTCGCAACGGGAGCCCTGCGACCGTCATAAATATGAGCCAGTTGCCAAGCATCTCGGAATCTTGATCACGTGACCACGGGGAGGTCGTAAGCGTGAAAA
The DNA here is from genome assembly GCF_051295495.1 of Thamnophis sirtalis. Lineage (NCBI taxonomy): Eukaryota > Metazoa > Chordata > Lepidosauria > Squamata > Natricidae > Thamnophis > Thamnophis sirtalis. Next base: position 44,503,695 of record NW_028261394.1, read on the forward strand.
CGGTCATAAGTCGCTTTTTTCAGGGCCGTTGTAACTTCAGAGGGTCATTAAGTGAACCGTCGTAAGTGGAGAACTGCCTGTATTTTCATTCTCCCCACCCTTGGATATCTCACAACTGTGCTTCCAATTGTTCAATGGCTCAAATCTCTGTTTGGTGGATTTTAATATATATTAATCAGGCGATTGCTTTATGTTAAATAGAGATGCGCAACATATACTATGTATGTATATGTCACCATAACACGATGGGTGTATGACAAACACTTGGAATAAGTAAATATGGTTTCCCCTCCCCTCCTTTTCCCCCTGCTTTGAAATGTTTGGGGGGAAAAATGATTCAAAAAATTTCAAAACTTTATTTTTTTTCAGGGTTATAATATAGATTCTTCCACACAAACACACCCCTCCTTGCTTTTGGCTAATTATCCTACGATCTGAACCTTTCTAGCTCTTTCTTTGGGGATCTGTGGCCTTTTCGAGAGATTTTTTTTAGAAGAATGTAATAAGAATAAGAAGACTTATATACCGCTTCGCCTTACTTTACAGCCCTCTGTAAGCAGTTTACAGAGTCAGCCTCTTGCCCCCCGACAATTTTGGGTCCTCGTTTGACCCACCTCGGAAGGATGGAAGGCTGAGTCCACTTTGACCCTGCTGAGAATCGAACCGCCAAATTGCAGGCAGCCGGCAGTCAGCAGAAACAGCCTGCAGTACTGCATTCTAACCACTGCGCCACCGTGGCTCTGAATGGCTGCTCTAAATCAGTGGTCTCCAACCTTGGGAACTTTAAGACCTGTGGACTTCAACTCCCAGAGTTCCTCAGCCAGCAAAGCTGGCTGAGGAACTCTGGGAGTTGAAGTCCACAGGTCTTAAAGTTCCCAAGGTTGGAGACCACTGCTCTAAATAACAGGTGAAGGTGTGGAAAAATTGTTGTGTTTCCTTGGGCTGCAAAGAGGAAAAAAAATAGCCAAGTGTTTATCTGAAGGAAGCCTCAATCAGTCAATTCCATTGGCTCGTGCATAAACCATTAGCTTTGCTTTCAGGCAAAAATTATGTTAAAAATCACCCCACCCACCCCCAAAATAAATCCCATCATTAAAAACAAAATATCAGGAAGTAAACTATCACAGGCCAGCATGGATGGAAGTACAGGTTATTGTTGACTGATAACCATGGAGGTTTTTTTTTAAAGAAAAGACTTACAGCCACTTATTTGAAGTGGTATAGGGTCCCCTGCTTGAGTAGGGGGCTTCCAAGGTCCCTTCCAGCTCGATTCTGATTGATTCTGATTTATTTTGCCCTTGCTTGGATTACTACCTGAAGCCAAGGGTAGTAATAGACAAAATGTAGTAATCATTGGATTCTTCAGAGATGATCCAATAGACCAGAGTAGAGTAGAGTAGAGTAGAGTAGAGTAGAGTAGAGTAGAGTAGAACTGGAAGAGACCTTGGAGGTCTTCTAGTCTAGCACCCTGCTCAAGAAGGAGAACCCAGACAAGTGACTCTCCAGTCTCTTTTTAAAAACCTCCACTACAACTTCTGGTGGCAAGCTGTTCCACTGGTTAATCGTCCTCCCTGTGAGGAAGTTTTTCCTTAATTCCAGGTGGCTCCTTGCTTTGATTAGTTGCATCGTCAAATCGCTCCTCTTCTTGACTAATAGTAGGTCCTCCAGACGGAGGAGAAAGGAAGTCTTGCCCCTCCCTTCTTCTGCTCTTTATTTTATTTTATTTGGCCAAGAAATCACGTCCTTCGCCTGAGCCGTTTTGCTTAAAAATAGAATTTAATTTCGAGGTGTGAAAAGGTGGCAGAAAGTTGGCATTAGAACGTCCGGTAATTGTAAACTGATTTTTGCAAGGTGGCCTACTGACACGCATTTCCACTGGTTTCTAAAAATAATGAGGAATTCAAATGGCTCTCCTGATGGCTTTCCGTCCCATCCCTTTCCTTGGCCTAATTGATCGGAGCTGCGCACCCCTGGAGTGTTTTGCATAACCAGCCGAGACAGCGGGAACATTTCCAGGCTGATTGATTGACATATTTTATTTCGAACTTTAAGCTTAATCACGGGGGGAAGAAATGATTCATTTACACCTCACGGATTTTGGGGAACTTGACACAACAGGAATCGGTGCTTGCAAACGCCTTTCTCCGAACAAGACAAGGTTCCTTTGGTGCAAAGCTGCAAATGTAGATATTATATGCGATGTTAAATTGAGTTTATTGGACTTATGGAATCTGCTGGGGGAGGAAGAATGAAGAAGAGATTCATTAAGGAGCAGCCAAAATCTCTTCCCATTATAAGAGACCAAGAAATCCGCCAGGTGTCTCTACAACCTAATATTAAACTAAGAGCATGTACAGAGTAAGATGGTTTCTGGTAGACTTCTAAAAAGTCTAAAAACTATAACAGGGGCCTCCAATCTTTGCAATCTTTTAGACTTGTGGACTTTGTCAGAATTTGTTGCATAAATTCAAATCCAGAAAGCACAGACAGATAACTGATGCAGCGGGATTCATTAACTTCTTTATATATATATAAGAATAGATGAATAAATGTACAATACCAACAGGTGGTTCTTCCAAGTAAACGCAAGGCAGGAGAGTTACAGGCAAACACAAGGAGCTAGTTTCATTTTGCAGGCAAGCCCAGACAGACTGCTAGTTTACTTCTCAGAGCAGCAGACCTCATTTTTCTTAAGTTTCTGTTTCAATTCCCTGCACAGACTCAGAAGGTTGAAGGCTAAACCTCGCCCTGGCCCCTAGCTGTTTCAGCTCCCATTGGCTGACCTTGTTGCTATGGCTATTCATTGGCTGACCTTGTTCCCATGTCTCTCCCCACCATGAATACTTTAACAGTAAGGTTTTTAAATAAAATTCTTTGGTTGGAAAAAGCGACTAAAATGTCTGATTTCGGGCGCCACAGGCTAGTCTAAACAATGGTGGGTGGTCCTAAAATATGTTTTACTGGAGTTGACTTGCTCTGCAGATGCGCTGATCTTCGGTTTCCAATTAGCTGTAGCAATTTTTTTTTTAAAAAAAATATTATTAGAATTTTATCCTGTCTTTATTACTTTATAAGTAACTCAAGGTGGCAAGCATATCTAATACACACTCCCACAACAACAATTGGGCTGAAAGAGAGTGACTGGCCCAAAGTCTTTCATGCCCAAGGTGGTCTCCTAGTGATTGGCCCGAAGTCGCCCAACCATCTTTCATGCCCAAGGTTGGGCTAGAACTCACAGCTCCTGGTGATTGACCCAAAGTCACCCAGCCTAAGGAAGAACTAGAACACACAGTCTCCTAGTGATTGGCTCCAAGTCACCCGACTGCCTTTCATGCCCAAGGTGGGATTGGAACTCACAGCTCCTGGCGGTTGGCCCAAAGTCACCCAGCCGGCATTCATGCCTAAGGAGGAACTAGAAGTCACAATCACCAGCGCCTTAACCATTACACCAAAATGGAACCCCTGCAGGATTCCGGTTTGGGAATAACAATCTCAGACAGTCTCATCTCTGTGCTTAGGAAACGCTGCTGAGTTAGATCTTTGTTACCTTGGATCGATCAGCTCCGGAACGCAATGAATTCTGCAGATATCATTCCGAATCCCAAGATATATTTTTTTAAAAGTGGGAGGAAGCCACAACCCTGGCATGCACAACAGTGGTGGGTTTCAAAAATTGTTCGAACCTACTCTGTGGGTGTGGCCTCCTTTGTGGGAGTGGCTTGCCGCCCATGTGACCGGATGGGAGTGGCTTGCAGCCCATGTGATCGGATGGGAGTGGCTTGCCACCCATGTGACCAGATAGGAGTGGCTTGCCACCCATGTGACCGGATGGGAGTGGCTTGCAGCCCATGTGACCGGATGGGAGTGGCTTGCCGCCCGTGTGACCGGATGGGAGTGGCTTGCCGCCCATGTGACCGGATGGGAGTGGCTTGCCGCCCATGTGACCGGATATGAAGATGCCGACGACACTTGTCAGAACCACCTTAAATTACCTCACAGACAGCACTGGCATGCATAAGAATAGGATGTAAACTTGTTTTTTAAAAGGCATCTTTGGTTTGCGTTAAAACAACTTCAACACACGCAACATTCTGATTGCACCACAAACGCAGTAGTCATCCTTACCTTTCCCAGAGGCACTGAGTTTTATAAATAGGAGCATGATAGTGTAGAATCATCATATCCAAGGACCAGTGGTGGGTTTCAAAAATTTTTGGAACCTCTTCTGTAGGTTTGGCCTGCTTTCTGGGTCCACTGGTGGGACCTCTTCTAACCGGTTCGGTAGATTTGACGAACCGGTTCTACCGAATAGGTGCGAACTGGTAGGAACCCACCTCTGATGCACAACCACACTGCGCTGCCTTCTTTTGTATTGCTAAGCTAAGCCTGTCCTTTAGCGCTTTGCAACCCTATTCTCTGGTGTGCGGAGAGAAGCTGCCGCATAGCATTTAACATGGCTGGGAGCGGAAGAGAGGAAGTGAAAAAAAGGAGGCTGATTATTCGCCATTAGCCACAAGGACATTCACTTAACATGTGAATAAATAAATGGCAGCCTACCCTAATGGGAATGGCCTCCGTGTGCCTTCGAGCAGAAAGAGAGGGGGGGAATGTGGCTTAATATTCCTCGTTTATTGAATAGCTAAAGAGGGTCTCGGACTTTGATGGGCAGATGTTAATAAAAGCCATTCTCGGTTGGGCTTCGTTCGCCAAAGACTCCCTTCCCTAAAGAGGAAATATTTTGCTCACTTTGCAATACAGAATGTGACTTTGATTTTGATTTGATTTTATATTTTATTTTATTATATCATTTCACTTTTTATTTCATTTCATTATTTATTTATTTTTATTATTTTAAAGAGAAGGGTTAATAGAATAGAATATAATAGAAAAGGATAGGATAAGATAGGAAAGAATAGAATAGAATAGGAAAATAGGAGAATAGAGAATAGAATAGAAAGTATAGAATAGAAAATAGAATAGAATAGAATATTGAAATGATGACTAGAATAGAATAACAGAGCTGGAAGGGACCTTGGAGGTCTTCTAGTCCAACCCCCTGCCTAGGCAGGAAACCCTACACCACTTCAGACAAATGATTATCCAACATCTTAAAAATGTCCAGTGTTGGAGCATTTACAACTTCTGGAGGCAAGTTATTCCACTGATTGAATGTTCTCACTGTCAGGAAATTTCTCCTCAGTTCTAGGTTGCTTCTCTCCTTGATTAGTTTCCACCCATTGCTTCTTGGTCTGCCCTCAGGTGCCCTGGAGAATAGCTTGACTCCCTCTTCTTTGTGGCAACCCCCGAGATATTGGAAGACTGCTATCATGTCTCCCCTAGTCCTTTTTTTCATTAAACTAGACACACCCAGTTCCTGCAACCGTTCTTCATATGTTTTAGCCTCCAGTCCCCTCATTCTCTTTGTTGCTCTTCTCTGCACTCTTTCCAGAGTCTCAACATCCTTTTTACATCATGGCAACCAAAACTGAATGCAGTATATTCCAAGTGTGGCCGTACCAAGGCCTTATAAAGTGGTATCAACACTTCATGTAATCTTGATTCTATCCCTCTGTTTATGCAACCTAGAACTGTGTTGGCTTTTCTGGCAGCTGCTGCACACGGCTGGCTCATACTTAAATGGTTGTCCACTAGGACTCCAAGATCCCTCTCACAGTTAACATCTTTGCAATTTAAGAGTAGCTAGATGGAGTTCTCAGTTTAAACAGGCAAGAACAGAGAATCCTCGACTTACGACAGTTGATTTATTGACCATTCAAAGTTACAACGGCACGGAAAAAAAGTGGTGTGTGACTGTTTTTCACACTTACGACCGTTGCCACATCCCCAGGGTCCCACGATTAAAATTTGGACATTTGGCAACAGGTTCATGTGTATGACAGCTGCAGCGTCCAGGGCTCACATGATCCCCATTTTACGACCTTCGGAGGAGCAAAGTCAGATTCACTTAACAACCAGGTTGCTCACTGCAACGCCCGCAGTGATTCATTTAACAACTGCGGCAAGAAAAATCGTAAAAAGGGAGCAAACCTCACTTCACCGACATCTCGCTTAGCGACATAAATTTGGGGGCTCGGTTGTGGTCGTACGTCGAGTGAAGTGAGATTTCCTGTGTCTCATTTCCCCCCACTTTGCATTCAAACCATTCAGCGGAAAAAAAAACCACCCTTGATATCTTGATTGGTATTCCTTAGATTAAAAAGCAATCAGCCTATAATCCTGAATTTTCTTATAGCTGTTTGTTAACAGGGGGAGATAAGGCGTTGCAAATCACTTGATTAACAGGGACTGCCTTTGTAATATCTTGGGTATGGTTTGAGGTGCCTGCATTTCATTATTAGTTTTTATCACTGTTCATTTGTAACATCTATTATTGTTCCTGATCGGAAACACACTCTTGTTTTGTGATTTCAGGCCCCCAAACCTAAATGGAAAGCCATTTGAGACACACACACACACACACACACACACACACACACACACACACACACACACACACACACAAACGTACATTATTTAAAAGAGTACATTTTCCATATGGCCACCCTTGGTTATATCTTTTTTTCTCCTTTTGGTGACATACATAAAAATATGTTTTTGGAAAGGCAAACCAAGGTTTGTAGTCATGTTCAGATATACCATTAATTGAAGTGCTAATCATATAATAATAATAATTATTATTATAATCACATCACATCACATACTCAGCTGCTGTAAAAAAATCGCGCAGACTGATTATAAATTGCGGCACAATTCAGTAGCACAAATGATCCATTGGAATTTGTGCAAAAATTATAATATTAAAACGGCAACAAACTGGTGGGAACATCAGCCTGAAAAAGTCAGATGGTCAAGATCTTGTGGGATTTCCGTATACAAACCGACAAAATACTGGCACATAATACACCAGACATCACACTGGTTGAGAAAAATAAGATCACAATCATAGACATCGCAATACCAGGTGATAGCAGGGTCGCCGAGAAGGAACATGAAAAAAATCGCAAAATACCAGGACTTAAAAATTGAAATTCAACGACTATGGCACAAACCAGCAGTGATAATTCCAGTGGTAATTGGCACACTGGGTGCTATTCCAAAAGCACTGGAATTACATTTAAAACAGTTAAAAATTGACAAAATCACCATCAGTCAAATGCAAAAAGCCGCACTGCTTGGATCTGCACGCATATTACGAAAATACGTTACGACGTCCTAGGCCCCTGGGTGGGGCCCGACTAGTAACCAATGCCAAATCCGGCGAAACAACTGGCCGCTGTGATACAATTGTATAATAATAATAATAGCAGTTAGACTTATATACCGCTTCATAGGGCTTTCAGCGCTCTCTAAGCGGTTTACAGAGTCAGCATATTGCCCCCAACAACAATCCGGGTCCTCATTTTACCCACCTCGGAAGGATGGAAGGCTGAGTCAACCCTGAGCCGGTGAGATTTGAACAGCCGAACTGCAGAACTGCAGTCAGCTGAAGTAGCCTGCAGTGCTGCATTTAACCACTGCGCCACCTCGGCTCTCCAATGGCAGAAAGCAAGAATTCTATGGAGCCACTTGAGTCCGTCCAGACCAACCCCGGGAAGGTAAATTAAAGCATTCTGACCTGGTCTTCACTTGAAGGCATTTAGTGAAGGAGAGCCCGTCAACTGCTGGATTAAATGGCTCCACTTTTGAGTTGCTCTTAATTGAAGGAGATTTTCTTCGGCGTTCAGACAAAATCTGGCTTCCAATCTCTTTACAATAATCCATGCTTCCCATGTTTTGCATTCTGGAACGAACAGCGGGGTGTTGACTTTCTTCTGAGCGATATCCATTTGGGTGGTCGAAGAGGCTGTTGTCCACTTCGTTCCTCCTCCTTCCCTTCTTCTCAAGGCTCCACACTCACTTCTCGGTCTTTCCATATTATCCTGTAAATCACTTGGGTTGGCCAAGGACAACCCCATCAATTTGGCAGCATAATAACCAGAAGCGATTGCTTCACTAACTACGACACGGTTCTGGCATGTGTGAGTCACACAACGTAGTCACAACAGTGACACCCTGTTGTGTATGAAGAAACGTCTGGAGAGATTACATGTTTCTAGCCACCAATGAACCACCACAGAAAGCTGACTCTCACTCCCGGGCAAACACGTAGATTAGAAATATTCCCAAACAGAGCACAATAGATTCCAACTAATCCATAATAATAGCAGCAAGTGAATTCACTTTCTTGTTCTCTGTTGAGTACTTCCCTTTTTTCCCTTCATGCTATGAATAAATAACAAGAGGGTGTTCAGAATTAAGGGGATACAGGTAGCTCTCAACCTATGACCACAATTAGAATTACCCAGACTTTGTGTGGGTAAGGGAGACGGGAGTTAAGTGAATTTTGCCCCAACAACGTGAAGACATGGAAAGCTTTCAGATTTGGGTTTCCCCAGATGTGTCAAAACGGCTCCCTTAATAAATTGGAACTTTGAGCAATACTTTGCCTTGGACTCTGATTTAATTTTGGATGCTATTTGGAACCCTGACATTAACCCGAATCCGAAAGCTTCCCAGTTTTCCCCACCCAGTTGAAAGTTCAAGATTTCCCCCCCACAAATCCATCCCATGGTCCAATCTTCCACTGCCATGCTCGTAGTTCCACCCATCCAGTTCCGGTCAGGTGCAGAAGTGCAGAGACAAAGGATGACCTTGGCTTTCTGGAAAGAATGTTGTTATGGCTACATAGCATCTAGCTCCGTACAATCCTCCCTCCCGTTTTCCCACCATAGAAAATGCCTAGTAGAATAACAGAAAGTGTGGCAGGCCAAAGAGCCAAAAGAAAAAATGGCTGCAGGCCTGACTGTTAGCTTCTTGATCCTAGCTGTGGACCTTTGACCAAGCTGAAGATGCTTGTCAATCTGAAGGTCTCTCAATCCCTCTCCTGCCCTCATCCCCGTTCTTCCTCTTTTCCTCCAGGAGCTTCATATAGGCAGGGAGATGATGACATCCATCAGTGTCAAGTCCAGCTTCTGTGATTTATGAATATGCATAATGAGCTCTCACCTTTGAAAAAGACCAGCTAGGAAAATAATTGATTGGACAGGGAAAGAGCAGCCAAGGAAACAAGGTAAGGGAGGCAGGTGAGACTAGAAGCTTTTTTTTTTCTTGGCTAGCTAGGGCTAACCATCAACCTGGCTTGTCTTCCAAAGGAGAGAATCCCAAATTCTCACATTGAAAGCAGATGCATAAATCCCAAGGGATAATATTCACAGCGCGATGGAACCGTCCAACCAGGAGAACATCGGCAGCCTAAGGTTCCAGGATCTGAGCCACCAGAAGAGGGAGCCGTTGCAACATGGTGACTCCACCTCCGCTCTTGGGCACTCCTAAGGGCCAGTGGTCAGGAGGAGGTACTGCAGGATGACTTGGGATTTGTAGAGGAGGATCCAAGTAACAACAGCACAATACCTTCTGGCCTTGAGTATGGCCACAATTGTATTTAGGCCATTTCATTGTGGGTCTTCTTAGGTGGTTTCAACCACTTTACTACTACTACTACTACTACTACTACTACTACTACTACTACTACTTCTTCTTCTTCTTCTTCTTCTTCTTCTTCTTCTTCTTCTTCTTCTTCTTCTTCTTCATCATCATCATCATCATCATCATCATCATCATCATCATCATCATCATCATCATCATCATCATCTAGTGTCCTCTTAGTGCCTCTGATGTGGGTCAACAAATTTAGCCCTAAATGGGGGCTAAATTCTGAGGCTTAAAATCACCTTGCAATTCTGATATTGCTCTGTATCAGTACAATCAGCTGTTTTCCTTCCTTCCTTCCTTCCTTCCTTCCTTCCTTCCTTCCTTCCTTCCTTCCTTCTTTATTTTTTTTTCTCCCTCCCTCTTTCTTTCTTTCTTTCTCTTTCTTTCTTTCTTTCTTTCTTTCTTTCTTTCTTTCTTTCTTTCTTTCTTTCTTTCTTTCTTTCTCTCTTTCTATTCTATTCATCAGTGGAACAGTTTCCATCCAGAAGTTGTGGGGCTTCCATCACTGGAGGCTTTCAAGAAGAGATTGGACAACCATGTGTCCATAATGGGTTAGAGTCTCCTGCTTGAGTATGTGGTTGGACTACATGACCTCCAAGGTCCCCCCCATCTGTGTCATCCTGTTATTCTTCCTTCCTTCCTTCCTTCCTTCCTTCATTCATTCATTCATTCATTCCTCCCCCCCTTTCTTTCTCCTTCTCCCTTTCTCAAGCGAAGAATTATGCACACATCACCACAACTAAAGCACTGTTATCCATGGTCATTGGAGCACATTTATCTCTCATGCCAACAGCAATTTTTCAACCTACACTAGCAAGATCTTGAGGGATCACCCATTTGCTCCAGTCAGCCCCCTTAAGGCCAAGGTGGAATGTTGTGATCCTCTAGAATGTTGTTGGACTCAGTCTCCTGGGCTAGGTCCATGGGGAAGGATACCAGGGAATGTAATCTAGCAAATCTGAGCAAAACTCAGCAAAAGAGAAAAAAATTAGGAAATCAAGAGAAGATAAGGGAGAAGAAGAAGAAAGAAGAAAAAAACAGAAGAAGAAGAAGGAAGAAGGAAGAAGAAGAAGAAGAAGAAGAAGAAGAAGAAGAAGAAGAAGAAGAAGATGATGATGATGGAGGAATTAGATTGAAATCTTTTAGGAATAATAGAAATGCAAAATATACGTATATATATAGTTGGGTCTGATAATAGAACGATGGAATGCTTTCTGCTCTAGTCAATCAAAAAACCTTGGCATGTGCTAACCAGTTCCTAATTCAGAACGCTTCAAATGGCTGCTACCTTGTGATCAAACCTTGGTGATCAACTCAACCACGATGGAAAGAAAAACACAAAATGAAAAGTCAAGAAAACCCTCTGCCACTTATATCGTCATCAATATTGTGAGCAACGGCGCCAAAGGTCAACAATTCTGCCCCACAACTGGGGGCAGGTTCTTCTGTAGTGTTAAGGTGAGGAGAACCCCAGAGAAGTCCTGATAAATGGCAAGAGAAGATCAATTCAGCGTTTGAATTTCAGCAAGGAGCAAACCAGCCTCTGATTTCTGTCTCCCCGCATACAAAACCAGAAAGAAGCTGCAGAAATTCTGAATTTCAGGTGCGTTGAGCTCACATCCCCTCTTGTAAACCTTTAAGAGGGGGAAGGGGGAAAAAAAATCAAGAGAAGAATTCATCGGGTTTTACCAAACTTGAGGATTTCAGAAGTGGTTTATCAGCCACTTGCAACCAGGCCTATAAATAATACATTCCTATCACTCTGACCTCAAAATGTCAATACTGCCACCCCCCCACCCCCCCACCCCCGCATTTGCATAACTCGCAGTGTCTAAACTTGAAGTGTGTCAGCAGCTCCCGTCTCCTGGCCTTATCTCTTAGCATCTAGCAGCCATTTCGCTCTTCTAAAAGGCGCAGCGATGCTTCGGTGCAACGGTGTGCGCATTTGGAGCATAAGGGAGAGAGGAACCAGCTGAAATTCTCCCCCTCCCTGGTCCTCCAAGTAAGCAGCCTTTCCCATTTGACCACTTTCTACAGGGTTGGAGTGCGGAAGCCCTCAGACTGAAAGGAATATCTTCCTATCTTTTAAAAAAATAGTTTTTTTCTCCTCTCCTGCATCCTCTCCTTCTCCTCCTTCTCTTTCTCCTGTCTTCTTCTCCGTCTCCTCTTTCTCCTTCTCTTCCTCATTTTCTCTCCTCCTTTCCTCTCTTCTTCTCCTTCTTCTCCTTCTCTTTCTCCTTCTCCTTCTCTTTCTCCTTTCCTCTCTTCCTCTCCTTCTCCTCTTTCTCCTTCTCTTCCTCATTTTCTCTCCTTCTCTTTCTCCTCTCCTCCTTCTCTTTTTCCTTTTCTCACTTCCTCTTCTTCTCTCCTCTTTCTCCTTTCCTCCCCTCCCCTCTCCTCTTTCTCCTTCTCTTTCTCCTTTCCTCTCCTCCTTCTCCCCTCCCCTCTTCTCCTCCTCCTCCTTCTCTTTCTCCTTTCCTCTCCTCCTTTCCTCCTCCTCTTTCTCCTTTCCTCTCCTCCTCTCCTCCTTCTCTTTCTCCTTTCCTCTCCTCCTTTCCTCTTTCTCCTTTCATCTCCTCCTTTCCTCCTTCTCTTTCTCCTTTCCTCTCCTCCTCTCCTCCTCCTCTTTCTCCTTTCTCCTCCTCCTCTCCTTCTCCTCCCCTCCCTTCTTCTCCTTCTCTTTCTCCTTTCCTCTCCTTCTTTCCTCCTTCTCTTTCTCCTTTCCTCTCCTCTCCTTCTCTTTTGCCTTTCCTCTCCTTCTTCTTCTCCCTTCCCCTCTTCTCCTTCTCTTCCTTATCCTCCTTCTCTTTCTCCTTTCCTCTCCTCCTTTCCTCCTTCTCTTTCTCCTTTCCTCTCCTCCTCTCCTCCTCTTTCTCCTTTCCTCTCCTCCTCTCCTTCTCCTCCCCTCCCTTCTTCTCCTTCTCTTTCTCCTTTTCTCTCCTCCTTTCCTCTCACCCATCTTCAATTTCTAGTTATCACTAGAGCAGTGTTCCTCATCCTTGACTGCTTTTAAGATTGCATGGACTTCAGCTCCCAGAATTCCCCAGCCAACATGGGAAGTTGACTTCGGGAGTTGAAATCCACCTCTTTTAAACCTGCCAAGATTGATGGTGGCTGGGGAATTCTGGGAGTTGAAGTCCACGCATCATAAAGTTGCCAAGGTTGAGAGACACTGCCCTGGATAATAAATGCGTGGTTTGAGCATGACAGTTGAGGCCAACGTATCCCATTCCCTCACCTTTCAACGTCCATCATAATTCATGAACCAAAGCTGTATTATCAATAAGTCCTTCGGGTTAAAGCACATGCAGGCTTTGCAAAATCCACGCATTTCTTCCTTTGGAAAGAACCCATTCTGAAGTCAGCTACGGGAGCATTCAAAGAAATCGCACTGCTTCTTTGTCATCCTTGAATAAAGCATGCACGGAAGGTTCCTTTTCATTCATTAATTCATTTTAATGCCTTGCCAACCACCAGGGATGATCAGGGATATGTGCTGACCCAGGCTTCCTTAAAAAGCAAGAAGCAGAGTCTTGGTCCCGGCAAAAAACCCTTTCATTTACACGACTGCAAATTCCTTTCATTCACAGTCCGCACGGCTTAGCAAAAAGTCTTTCAGAGGAATGTTTATCCACACGAACCTTATCTCGCTCGGAGAACTGCCAGATAACTAGTTTCCAACTGCAGGGCAAGGCAACACTTGGCACAGAGTCTCTTATAGTCACAAACAGCACTTTCCACTCTTGACACGACCAAAGGAACGGATTGTTTCCTGCAAAAGCCCACTCCCTCTTCGTTCCTCTTTTGTGTCCCATGGGAGGGGCCATTCACCTCCAAGGTGTGGCTTTATCCCAAGTCAACCCTGCTTTCTTAGTGGTTCTTGTCCTCTGGCAGCTCTTCGCAGGCGCACACTGGGAACAGGCTCCAGCTGTTCTTCTGCCTCACTGCTCCCTCTCTGCCTCTGACACAGAGTCTTCGTCTGAGCTTCCCTCCAACCCCAGGACTGGCCCATGCTCCTCCCCAACCTCCTCACTGTCCGACTCTGCTGCCAGTTCTGCTGGCTGCCAGCAAGCCACAAGAGGATATTTCGTGAAACTTGACATTGAACCCCGAATCAAACGTAATCAAAGCGATGGGCCACTAGCGTAAAAAGACAATTCAGAACATCGAGACTGATTTACTAAGGAGCAAATATTATGTTTGGCCGACTAGCGCTATAAATTGAGAGGTGAAAAGATGCATCTAAGGGAGAATAAAAAGCGGGGAAAATACTTTTTTCAGATTTGGGCTGCTGGTAACATTTTAGACCAGTCTTTTCCAACTAGATGCTCACCACAAATGCAATTCTACCCTGTTCCCCCCCAAAATAAAACTTCCCCGATAATAAGCCCAATTGGGCTTTTGAGCGCAGGTGCTAAAATAAGCCCTCCTTCGAAAATATTGCAACAGAGCAGCCGCCATGAGGTGATCACCCTCGCTGCTTCCTGCACCTCAAAAATAATAAGACCTCCCCCAAAATAAGGCCAAGCTCTTATTTCGGGGGTCAAAACAAAATAAGACCCTGTCTTATTTTGGGGAAACACGGTACCAGAATTCCTCATTAACATAACAAAATGTAACTATCAGAATTCCTGATTAACATAAGCAATCAAGCCAGACCCCTCCCCATCATTTCTGGTGGCGTGTCTAAACATCTAGCAAACTCAGCTTCCCTTTGAATTGAATGAATTGAATTTTATTATTTGTATGCCGCCCTTCTCCGGGAGGGACTCAACTCAAAAGGGGAAAAGGGGAACATAGAACAGAATACAAGTAATTAAAATAGCCAAGAATCACACAACCACACAAGTCGAGAGGGGAGGGGAACTCATCAACCCCAGGCCTGCCGGCAAAGCCAGGTTTTGACGGCTTTTCGGAAGGCCTGGAGAGAGGTGAGGGTCCGAATCCCTGCGGGGAGTTCGTTCCAGAGGGCCGGAGCTGCCACAGAGAAGGCCCTCCCCCGGGTAGTAGCCAGGTGGCATTGGCTGGTAGACGGAACCCGGAGGAGGCCAACCCTGTGTGATCTAATGGGTCTTTGGGAGGTAATTGGCAGCAGGCGGTCTCTCAAGTACACTGATAACAATACTAGCCTGGAAATGAAACATCTCAAAGAGTTCAGGAATTCACCAAAGCAGGATTTGTCTTGGAAATTCTGGGAATCCCAGATGTCCAGATCTTCTGGAAGAGTTCTGGGTGAGAAAGGTCCTTCAAGTGAAGTTGTCTCCTTTGTAAGCAAATGTAGTCGACAAAGAAGATCACTTCAACTTCCCATGATGCTTCAGAACTCAGACCAAGCAGGGCCTTCATAAGCAGTGTGAAGATACCTTCAAATGATGCCTACTCCTCGCCATCTGAGGAGTCAATGTGATGTTTCCATAACAGACTTTGTCCAGCATGGCAATTTTAACATGTGTGGACTTCAACTCCCAGAATTCCACAAGTAGCATCATCTGTGGCAGTGAGTGCTTCCTGTATACAGGTAGTCCTCAACATGCAACAGTTCATTTGTCGACCGTTCAAAGTTACAACAACCCTGAAAAAAGCAACTTATGACCGGTTTTTCATACTTACAACTATTGCCTATAACTACGAGTCCCCTTGGACTGGAAGGCAATCAAACCGGTCAGTCCTAGAGAAGATCAACCCTGACTGCTCTTTAGAAGGCCAGATCCTGGAGAGGAAACTCAAAGACTTTGGCCACCTAATGAGAAGGAAGGACACCCTGGAGAAGAGCCTCATGCTGGGAACGATGGAGGGCAAAAGAAGAAGAAGGGGACAGCAGAGAAGGAGGTGGCTGGATGGAGTCACTGAAGCAGCCGGCGTGAGTTTAAATGGACTCCAGAGGATGGTAGAGGACAGGAAGGCCTGGAGGAATGTTGTCTATGGAGTCACGATGGGTTGGACACGACTTCGCAACTAACAACAACAACAACAACAACAACAACAACAACAACAACAACATTCAAACCCTAGGCAACCGACTCATATTTATGACAGTTGCAGTGTCCTGGGGTCACGTGATCACTTTTTCAACCTTCTGACAAGCCAAGTCCATGGGAGAACCAGATTCACACAACACCCATGTTACTAACTGAACAATTGCAGCGATTCACTTAACACGTCTGGCAAGAAAGGTCGTAAAAGGAGGCACAATTCACTGAACAACCATCTCACAGAAATGTTGGACTTCACTGTGGTCATAAATCAAGGACTACATCTATACTGTAGCTTGTCTTGCCGGTGTTAATAGAGGAAGAAGTTTTCCCCTTCCTTGGTAGTCCCTTGACTGAATGACCAAAGGACCTCCTCTCCAGCCACCAACTCCCAGATAAGCAGGGATTAACACCAGACAAACAAACAGAGAACAATACAACAACAACAACAACAATAATAATAATAGATAAAAAGATAAAGTGGACAGTGAACAAACTTGGTTATGGTTAACAACAGGTACATTAAAGAAAGAAACAGAGTCACTAATCCTGGCTGCGCAAGAACAAGCTATCCGCACAAATGCCATTAAGGCCAAAATCAAAAAATCCTCTGATGATGCCAAATGCAGACTTTGCAAAGAAGCTGATGAAACTGTTGATCACATACTCAGCTGCTGTAAAAAAAATCATGCAGACTGATTATAAATTGCGGCACAATTCAGTAGCACAAATGATCCATTGGAATTTGTGCAAAAATTATAATATTAAAACAGCAACATACTGGTGGGAACGTCAGCCTGAAAAAGTCACCGAAAATCAGATGGTCAAGATCTTGTGGGATTTTCGCATACAAACAGACAAAATACTGGCCCATAATACACCAGACATCACACTGGTTGAGAAAAACAAGGTCACAATCATAGACATCGCAATACCAGGTGATAGCAGGGTCGCCGAGAAGGAACACGAAAAAATCGCAAAATACCAGGACTTAAAAATCGAAATTCAACGATTATGGCACAAACCAGCAGTGGTAATTCCAGTGGTAATTGGCACACTGGGTGCTATTCCAAAAGCACTGGAATTACATTTAAAATAGTTAAAAATTGACAAAATCACCATCAGTGAAATGCAAAAAGCCGCACTGCTTGGATCTGCACGCATATTACGAAAATACGTTATGACGTCCTAGGCCCCTGGGTGGGGCCCGACTAGTAACCAATGCCAAATCCGGCGAAACAACTGGCCGCTGTGATACAATTGTATAATAATAATAATAATACCAGGGAGAAAATTACACTTCCACCAACATTGGCAAGGCAAACTGCTGTTTACAGACAGGGAGCGAACCCCACACTTGCTGGCACTGGTGATGTTACCTAGTTGGGTTGTGAAATGTCTACAAGCACACATCCAACCTCAGAGACCACCAAGGACCCTAACTACATAGATTCTCTTCTGCTGGAGACATGAGAAAAGCCAACAGCCAAACTTTCTTGGGTGGGGGGGGGGAGAGAGAAACCCCTTCCCCACCCTTATCTTTTGCAAGGAGGACTAATACCCCTCTTTAAAATACCAACTCGCCAGAGAGATTTAAATGTGTGGCATCTCTCCCTCTCCTACCATCCTTCTCAAGACAACATAAGTGGGGTGGGGGGAGGCGAAGAAAATCGATGGCCAAGAAACACCGAATAATAGGGTCCTTGGGGTGTCGGGGCTGAGATGGAGCAGGTTTCGTTTCCCAACCCCTCCCCATCCGGCATTTCCCCCCCCCTACCCTTCCCTCACTTTTTCCACGCTTCCCGCCCCGTTGGCAGAAATGCAATTGGGCCAGTGGGTCCAAAACTCACTTTCTTGGCACCGCAAAAGTTATCTCCCCCCTCCCCACCAGCCTTCACAAAGGGGCGCCCCTATGCAATTAGGGGAGTGGGATACAAAGGAAACGGTTCTTGGGAAAAACCAGTGCGGCCAGGCAGACTTACCTGGGAATCCTTTTTCCCCTCCACGTCGTCTGGAATGGTTGAGACTTTACTTCCGAGTAAACGCGGCCGGCTGCGAGGCGCAGGAGCTGCATCTCCTCCATTCACCCCACGCCAAGGAGGACGTGCCGTTTTCTGCCTGCAGAGGGCGCTCCCGATCCAGGTTTGTCTCCAAAGCAATCCAAGGCTGTGCAGATGTAGCGGATTCCAATGCGACTTTCACTTTCCGAGGTGCTTTCCCTTTCCTCGGCCCCCCCCCCGTTATTTTTATTTCAATAAATTGTTTTTTAAAAAAAAAACAGGATTGGCTAATGGACGTAAAAGAACCACAGGGGGGAGAGAGAGCAGGGTCGCTGTGCAGACACACGCGGTTGGTTCCTCTTGGCGCAGACCTCTTTGGAGGAGTGGGCGCGGAGGAGGGGAGAGGGGGAAAAAAACCCCAGAAACGAAGAGCCAGCAGGCTTTCTCCCCTTTTTCGTCCCGCTCCGACCCCTCCCACGATCCCCTCCCCCTCGCCAGCCCTTGCGTCTCAGAGACCGCCAGCCGATTTGGGACCCCCGACCCAACAACCCCACCCATCCCTTCGCATTGACTCTCTGATTCTCTTCACTCTCTCACTCACTCACTCCGCTTCTCTTTCTGTCTCTTTCCTCTTTTTCTCCCCTCTCTCTTCTCTTTCTCTGTTTCTTTCTCTCTTTTATCTCTCTCTCTGTTTCTGTCGCTCTCTGTTTCTCTCACTCCACTTCTCTCTCTCTCTCTCTCTCCCCTCTCTCTTCTCTTTCTCTCTCTATTTTCTCTCTCTGGTTTTCTCTCTCTGTCTCTCTCTCTTTCTCCCCTCTTCTCTCTCTCTTTTCTCTCTCTCTGTTTCTCTCTCTCTGCCTCTCTCTTTCTCTCTCTTTCTCCCTTCTCTTCTCCCTCTCTCTCTCTCTCTTTCTTTCTCTCTTTCTCCCCTCTTCTCTCTCTCTCTGTTTCTCTCTCTCTTTTTCTCTCACTCCACTTCTCTCCCTGTGTGTGTCTCTCTCTGTTTCTCTCTATCTCTCTTTCTCTCTCTTTTCTCTCTCTCTTTCTCCCCTCTTCTCTCTCTCTCTCTGTTTCTCTCTCTCTTTCTCTGACTCCACTTCTCTCCCTGTGTGTGTCTCTCTCTGTTTCTCTCTATCTCTCTTTCTCTTTTCTCTCTCTCTCTCTTTCTCTCTTGCACTCCCCTTTTCTGTCTGTCTGCCTGTCTCTCTCTCTCTCTCTTTCTCTCACTCACTCCTGTGTCTGTCTGTCTATCTGGCCCCCCTCTCTCTCCTCGCTTCTTTCTTTTCCACAGAGCCATGACAGATTTTTTTTTCTCCTTAGAAAATCACGGCTTGCCTTCTCCAAGTGTCAATGGACGTCTCTCCCCCATCAAAATAAATGCAAATCCAGTTCCAGCTCGTCTCAGAAAAAGCGTAAGTCAAAGTGGCAACAGTTTATTAGCCAAAATATATATATATATGTATATACTTTCTTGTACAGTTTGGTTCACAGTTATGTACATTTGGACGCCTGTGTATATATTGGGCTCTATATACAAAAAGAAAACTGACTTCTCACACCAGAACTTCACCCCAAAATACTTCACGACTTCAGCTAATCCAGATGAGTTAACCGAAATGGAGTTCTGACCTCCCGCTCTCTCTCTCATACACACACACACTTGTTTGCTTCGTGTAATACACAGACATGCGTACGAGCTGTAACTATACAGATAATTTTATTTTACAACCATTAGAACAATAATTAGAAAAAAAAAGAGAGAATTAACTAGGATGATGACAATGCCGATAGAACCATAGCTGCATCAAGTTGGTTCTGAGGCCTACAAGACAAAAAGAAAAAAGAAAAGAAAAAATTTGGGTACTGTAGATTAAATGGCAAAATATATGTCGTTGTTTTGAGTTTGAGCTAATATTAGCCCAATGCAAATCAAGGTTTCCTGGGATACGCAAGAGTTTTCTTCCTTGATTTAAATTTATTGTGGAATTAGCATTTGAAGAGGGAGAATTACATCTCCCTTGGCCCTTCAGCCATAAAATAAAAACATGGGCCAGTCTTGAAGGTCTCGGAATGCTTTTAATTAATTTGACAATACCAGATTAATAGGGCTTCTTCTTCTTCTTTTTTTTTTTACTTTTACTTTTACAGGGACACCAATGTATTCTGGACCAAAGCTTTCATTTCAAATTATTTTAATTACGAAAATGCAGAATGCGTTTTGCACAGTTTGCAGCTGCTGCTGGCTTCCCAGTTTTTTTTTTTAAAGAAAAAAAAATTATCTGTGTGTATTTGCATTTCCCCTTTCTGTTTTCAAGAGATTCGTAAAAAAAAATCCTTCCCAACTCACTTTTCTGAGGTTAGTGGGCTAAAAAAAACATGCTTAATTCTCTTGTATTACGCCTATATTGTATATACATACCCACAGAAGTTTAAAAATAAAAAAATAAACATATATTTTGGAGCTTTGCAAAAGGGCAGGAGCCAAAATGTTTTGTTTTTAGACTTAAGATTTTGGTTTGCTTATTCCTGTTCATTTATATTGATGGTTTAAGCAGTTAATTATAATCTAGCCTTCTTTCTCCACAAACATACATTTTCTAACCAAATGTCAAATCTTTATCTATTAAACCACTTTTTAAAAATACAGCCCATTTTGAATGTAGTGGAGGCAATTTATTCTAACAACAACAAAAATAAAACCCACGTCCTACACGCATATTCACACACAGGGACAACAATTGTGTCTCCAGAGAGGGTTTTAAAAAAATAATAATTCGAGAAAACGACATTAGTTGAGAGTGGTTAGACTTAAAACCACTAAATGTAGATTAAAGCACTAAACTTGGGCATAATAATAATAATAATAATAATAATAATAATAATAATAATAATAATAATAATCCCTAATACGATCTTGATTCAACCCTCATAAAGTGTGCTTGGAAGTAAATCATAACTGCTTCCATGACATTTTTGCCTTGGTGAAGTTAGAAGGCCACGATTCAATTCCAAATGAAACCGATTTTCTAAGCCAATGCTCCCGCTCCTCCTCCCCCCTCTCCGCCCCCCCACCCCCATTAACTTTCCCTTTCCATAGATCCGCTCATCTAAGGAACAGATAAACTCTTACCGCCTCTGAACTGGCTGGAAAGCTGTCTTTATTAACTTTTTCTCTACATCCAAGGCACTAGATCGATCTAAAACAAACGGAAGCAAATAGAGAAGAGAGAAATCCTTGGTTTTTTTGTGTGTGTTGCAAAGAAGATTCTCCCCCCCCCCCAACCTTCTTCTTCTATCTGTCCTTGAGTTCATCTCATTCTTTCAGAACTTCATTCGGTGCTTTGGCCAAAGGACCCAATCAACCAACAGCTGCCACCTCCACCACATCTGTCCATAGTTCCCAAGTCTTCAGCCCCATCTTGTTCTTTAATGCCACTTTCTTCCTTCTACGGTTCCCCGAGGTCTTATCCTTTCTTACTACTCAAGGCCCGCTCAACTGCTGAGCCTCACTTCCCAGGAAGGCGCTAAGCTCTTATGAACAACGGGGCGAAGCTTTCCAGGCGCCCCCAGACCTCCAAACCACTGCATGGCTCGGATGAAAACCAATTACAGGTACTGTCCAGGTACAGAATCAGAGAAGACACCCGCAAGAATTTTCCCGAATCCACGGGGGGGGGGGGCGACCACAATACACACAACAAGGAAAATCGTCTTTGAACTACAGAACCCTGCTTCTGATTCCCACCCCCCCTTTTGAAAACTGACTGGGGGGGGGGGGCTTTTTTCAATCCGGTTTTCGTCTCTCCCGGTAAGATTTCATTGCTGATAACAAACAACCATCGAAAAAAACTCCTGAAACAGTCCAGAAGCTGACGTGGGTAACCCTAGCAAAGCTTCCCCTTTTCTGGACACTTTTAAGGCAAATGACTTAATCTGATTTTAAGGGAAGATTTTTCCCTCCACCCGCAAAGATTCTTCTCGGCGCTGAAAAAATCAGAAATAACTTTATATAACTATATATAACTAACTTTATATAACTATATATAACTAACTATATATAACTATATATATAACACTATATATATATATATATATATATATATATATATATATATATATATATGTATATGTATATGTATATGTATATGTATATGTATATGTATATGTATATGTATATGTATATGTATATGTATATGTATATGTATATGTATATGTATATGTATATGTATATGTATATGTATATGTATATGTATATGTATATGTATATGTATATGTATATGTGTGTATATATATATATATATATATATATATATATATATATATATATATATATATATATATATATATATATATATAACTATAACTATAACTATAACTATAACTATAACTATAACTATAACTATAACTATAACTATATATGTGTATGTGTGAGTATATAATATATATATATATATATATATATATATATATATATATATATATATACACACACACACACACACACACACACACACACACACACATATATAATTACATATACACACAAACACAATATATATATATATATATATATATATATATATATATATATATATATATATATATATATATATATACACACACACACACATACATACATACATACATACATACACACATACACTATATATATATATATATATTCTCTTAATAATATTAATAATTAATAATATTAATAAGCTCTCTCCTGACGTTCAATTGTCCCCGGATTTCAAATTCCCGAGGACATCCTTCCCACTTCTTCAAACTGTCTTCTGCAATTTTCCCACTCCCTGATTCTTAAAAAAAAACAAAAAAAAAAACCTATGGGAATATTTATTTGGGATCCCTTTGGCTCTTCCCCAATTCCAGGCCCTCAGCTTCTAAGCTGGGCACCGTATTCCTGGCTGGCTGGCCGAGTTCTCACGACCCACTTGCTTGCCCATCCTGCCCCGAACCGAAGTCCCTCGACCTTCCTCGCAAAGTCTCCAATCCGACAGAACCTCCAGCCAGGATCTGGATCCGTACGTCACGCTAAACCAAGGGAGGAAGGATTGTTTGGGGGGCTTATGGGTTGTGGGAACGCAGCCGCCCAGGATCCCGCGTTCAACGCGCTTGTCCTCTCAAAAAAGAAACCCTCCGCGGGCCAAACCGAGTATCAAATCCAACGCCCCAAATCTATTTCAATCCGATCGAGAGGGAAAGGAGGGGCGGTTGACTTGCCCGCAGAGATCCAAGGGGGGCTCCAAGTCCCCTGCCCACCCCCAACAAAGTACCTTTCCACAGTTTGCCCCTCTCTCCCACCCGGCAGCTGGTTTAGCCTCCCCCCTCTCCCCCACGCCCCTCGTCCAGTGGTTACCTGTTCCGCAGGCTTCCGCGCTAGGCGCTTGGTCCGCCGGTCTGGAAAAAGCCGCTAGAGCCGCCGCCGCTGCTGCCGCCGCCGCGGGCGCCGTGCTGGAGTTGCCCCCCGCCAGTCCCAAGAGATGGGGAGTGTTCAGCAAAGTCAGCGGGTGGGAGGCGTGCGGGGGGGCGGCGGCGCCCGAGAAGGGCCGGCCCGACCAAGCGGCGAATTTGCCCAGCGGGCAAGCGGAGACCAGTCTGTGCGCGCTGCCCGGGGCGGATTGGGGAAGGCATTGGGGGCCGGTCGGGGGGGACCCCCTTCCTCCTCCTCCTCCACCGCCAGGGGGCGATTTGCGCGAGGGGTTATCCGGGCTGGTCGCCGTCTCTGCCAAAGACCAGATTTTGGGCTTGGGCGGCTGGGCGGGCTGGGGAAGCGGGCTGGGGCTGCGGAGAGGCGGGGGTCCCGTCGAGGCGCGCCGCCTGGCTTCCACCGCCTTCAGGAAGCGCTCCTGAGCGCCGGACAGTTCCTCGAAGCCGTCGGAGCTCTCTTCCTCCTCCTCCTCCTCCTCTTCCTCCTCGTCTTCCGACGTGTCGCTACCAGCGCGGGGCTCCCGCGGGGAAGGCAAGCGCAACGCCGTCGGTTGCGCGCCCTCCTGATCCGCGCCCGCCTCCCGGCCCTCTTCCCCTGCCTCCCCGACGTGCAGGAGAACCTGCCCGGTTTGGCCCCGGCTCCCGCCGGGCCGCCGCCGCTCTCCGAGGGTTCGCTGTCGCTATTCTCAAGGTCGATCTCCTCGTCGTCGGGGTCTCGCTTCTCACCCTCGCCGTCCTCGCTGCCGTAGGCCGTGCCTTCCTCGTCCTCGCTGCGGCTGCGGGGCGCCCAGGTCATCTTGTTCTCCTTCTTGAGGCGTCGCCGGGCGTTGGCGAACCAGGTGGAGACCTGGGTGAGGGTCATCTTGGTGATGATGGCCAGCATGATCTTCTCGCCCTTGGTCGGGTAAGGGTTCTTCCGGTGCTCGTTCAGCCAGGCCTTCAGCGTGCTGGTGCTCTCGCGGGTGGCGTTCTTGGGCCTGGAGGGGTCGCCGAACTGGTACTGGCCGTAAGGGTAGAAAGCCGGGTGAGGGGCCGGGAAGGCCGCGGCTTGGACGCCTGGACTGTCCTTCAGCTCATACTGGGCGCCCTGAGCGATGGAAGGGAAGGAGAGAGAAAGCAGGGAGAGGGGTTACAAAACAGGAATGGGCAGAGGGAGACAGAGAGAGACACAGAGAGAGACAGGGAGAGAGACACAGAAAGAAAGAGAGTGAAAGAGACACAGAGAGACAGAGAGAGAGAGACAGAGAGAGAGTGACAGAGACAGAAAGAAAGAGAGCGAAAGAGACACAGAGAGACAGAGACAGAGAGACAGAGAGAGAGACAGAGAGACAGAGAGAGACAGACAGAAAGAAAGAGAGTGAAAGAGACACACACAGAAAGAGAGACAGAGAGAAAGCGTGTATGAGAGAGAAACAGAAAGAGAGACAGACAGACAGACAGAGAAAGAGAGAGAGATATTCTTGCAAAAAATACAACCCCAAGCATTGCTCAACAAACTCCTAAAAGTAACCGCGGTGAAATCCGGGGCTGCCTTCACACACTCCCTTTGTCCGCCGCCTTGGGATTCACTCATTCCTCCCCCCCAAAAAAAACACTGGTTTGTTTTAACGCGTCCGGCAGTAAACGAAGCAGAGGAGGGGGGGCTGGATTCGCACAGCGTCTAATCTCCTTCCTGCAAAAGTGGGGAGGGGAACTCAGCCTAAAAAATAATAATAACCGATTGCCAACAAGGTTTAGCAAAGGGCTCCGAAGAGAATCCAAGCAGGATCCGGTAAGTGATTGGGGGGGTTGTGTGAAGGCAGCTTTTAAACCCGGGAACCCGCAAGGGATCAACGAGATCCTTCCCCTTAGCTGAAAAGGTCTCCGGGTTAAGAGCTGAAGAAGCTTCTTCGGATGAGAAGCGAAACGTCTTCAAAGAAAAACCAGAAAGTCTTGGGGGGGGGACGGGGACACACCGTTTGGGTTTCCCGGTAAGGTTTGGCTGGAGTCTGGAGAGGGAATTTCAGCCGAAGTCTCCCCATCTTGAACCCCTCAGACCTTTCCAAGGGTTTTCCTGAAACTTTTTCACTGGCCTTTTCTCATTCCACAGTCTCGTCCTGAAGGGGGGAAAAAAACCCATTTTCTAAAAAGTAGGCTTGGTTTTTCCTCTGCAGGAATTTTTTTTGGGGGGTTCTGGGCTTAAAAAAAAGGGGAGAAGGCAGCCCTGGGAAGCTTAGAGATATATTTTAAGGCTGCTTGCAATTTCTGCAGGAATAAAAGGGGGATCACACCGTCTGAATGTGGCAGAAGTCTGAGTATGGCGCTTTCTTTTGACCCCCCCTTTTTTTTTGCATATTGGAGGGGTTAAATTCTATTAAAGCTGCCCAACAATGCGAGGAGCTGTCAATCAAAACCCTCCAGATCTGCCCTTCTGCCTGTTTCCTGTATATGTGTAACTAATAGCAAAGGTGTTCGGATTTTCTTAAAGCAAAGCCGTTCTAGGCCTTTAAATCTTTCTTTCTTTCTTTCTTTCTTTCTTTCTTTCTTTCTTTCTTTTTCTTTCTTTCTATCTATCTTTTTCTTTTTTCTTTCTTTCTTTCTTTCTTTCTTTCTTTCTTTCTTTCTTCTTTCTATCTATCTCTTTCTTTTTCTTCCTTCTTCCTTCCTTCCTCGTTCTTTCTCTCTTTCTTTTCTTTCTCTTCCTTCCTTCTTTTCTTTCATCTTTCTTTCTATCTATCTATCTTTCTTTTTCTTCCTTCTTCCTTCCTTCCTCGTTCTTTCTCTTTCTTTTTCTTTCTCTTCCTTCCTTCTTTCCTTCCTTGTTCTCTCGCTCTCTCTCTTCTCTCTTTTCCTTCCTTCCTTCCTTCCTTCCTTCCTTCCTTCCTTTCTTTTTTTCTTCCTTCCTTCCTTCTAAAAGCACTTCCAAACAAATCAAACCGCCGCTGTCCACATTATTTCTTCCCGACCTTCTAATTCGGGGAATCAAATCCGCCCGAACTTTCCCTCTTTCATATTATTTCTCTCGCGTTCCTCAACGGACTCTTCCTAGTATTACTTTTTGTTTAAATAAAAAAAAAACCCACCACATTTATTCGTCGATATACGAAGCTAATAAAATCCGGGGTGTTTAAAAGTTTGGCCAAACTATGAAAGGAAGCCCTTATTCTCACAGTTTTAAAAGCCGCATTCCCAACCCTCCCGGAGGTTTTCCTTACCGGGCTGCTGAGCAGCAAAGCAGCCGAACCGCTCCGGCGAGCGCCCGAAGGTGAACCTTTCCCCCTTCTTCCTACGGCCCCCGATCCCCACCTTTAACCTCCCCCACCTCCCCACCGCCTGCCCAGGAAAAATCTTAGAAGCGCAGAAAGATTCCCTGCCCGGGAAGGATCTTAAAAAACGGCCCATCAACTATTTATTGTCTTGGAGATCTGCTTGCTAGTTTAAAATGAAAAAAACAAAAAGCCGAGGAAAAGGGGAAAAAGAGGGAAATCGCCTCCTCTTTAAAGCTGTTTTTTTTTTTGCACTAAAAAAAAAAGAGGGAGAGAGGAAAGAAGAAAAGAAAAAGGGGAAATTCTCTCCAGCGGCTGGCCCTGCCAGTCTGGCGGGGAAGCGGAGAGGGATCGGGTCCCCGCGCAAAGGCTTCCCGACTTCAAACCCGTTCCCGCCTTTGGCAAGAAGTTGCAAAGGAAGGGAACGGAGGGGAAAGTCGGGGTTTTTTCCTTGGGGGGTGGGGGGGAGTTCGGGAGAGGAGGGGAGGCGCGTTTCTTCTCCTTACCAGCTGCGGGAAGATGGGGAGCTCCGCCGCGTAAGGCAGGAAGGCCCCGTAGCCCTGAGCAGCCGCGGCTGCCGCGTAAGGCGCGCCGTACATGGACGATAGGACGCCGCAGAGCGAACCGGCCGGGCTCATCTCGGCTCCGTTGCGGGAACCGCCGCCGCCGCCGCCACTGCCGTTGTTCCCTTGGCGGTCCGTCGGTCCGTAGAGCGGGCGGATGTACTGGTAGCCCAACTGGGAAAATGCCATGGCGGGGAGGAGTGGGGGGTTTGGGAGGGCGGGTGGGGAGGAAGGGGGGGGGAAGGAGAGAAGGGAGGGAGGGGGGAGAGGAAAGGAGGCTCCGAGGAGAAGCGCGAGAGAGGCGAGAAAGTTGCAGCCGGGCAGCTGCGGCGCTCGGCCCGGGCTCGCTCTGCGCACTTTTAGCGGCGCCGCGCGGAAAGTCTGCCCCGCATAGGCGAGGTCGGGTGGGTGGGTGGAGGGGGAGAAGGTGGGGGGGGGGGGAGGTGGGACCAGCAAGGCCGGGGGTGGGGTGGGTAGGGGTGGGTGAGTCTGCTGCTCCCACTGCTGCCTTCTCTTTTCCTCCCTCCTCTTTTTCTCCTTCTCTTTTTCTCCTTCTCTTTCTTTCTCCTTCTCTCGCTTTTCCACCGGCGCCCGCCGCGCGAAGCTCTCTCTCTCTCTCTTTCTCTCCTCTTCGTTCCGCCTTCACTTTTCCTATTGATCTGGGATGGACTGCGGGTCAGGTCCGCGCAGGATTGCTGGGGACTTTCGTGGAACTCCCCGCCTTTGATTGACAAGCCGGAGTCGCGGCCCCTTAGGCCCCGCCTCTTTTTTTTCAGACCGGCTGGCTGGCTCGGTTGACTCCTCTCCCGCCGCCCCCCCCCCGCCCTTTCCTTTCATGATGACGTCGCCGCTTTTTATTTGAGTGCTTTTCAAACTCTGGTTCCAGCCTCGCCAATCGGCTCGGCGGTTTGCAAAGCTTCAGCCCTGCCCCGGAATCGGAGCTTTAAAATAACAACAATCTTACGCTCCTATAATTATTAATGTTATTATTAGTCTACTACTAATAATATTAACATTAATAATATTAGCCCCTTACTGGGAATCGAACTCCGGTGAACGGAGGGGGGAGGGAGAGAAGGCGGTGGGGGGGGGGAGGGGGAATCGAGGAGGATGATTTATCACTAAAGTAAACCCGGGCAATTTGTTTTGTTTTGTTTGCTTGTAATAAATATCTAATTAATTCATTGACGTTTCCTCTCCCACGCCTCCGCCTTCTGATTTGTCAATCCCAGCAAATGTTAGTCAACTCTCCTGCGATTTTCGGTCGCCTCTCCGCTCCTCTGTCCTCCATCCCCCGCCCCACAAGTGACTGTCCCTCGTGTGCCAAAGATGGGGGTCGTTTTTCTAACATGGGTAGGACCGATACAATAAATAATGGGAACCCAAAATGAATGAATGAAAGAAAGAAAGAAAGAAAGAAAGGAAGGAAGGAAGGAAGGAAGGACACGGAGACAGAGAAAGAGATACAGAGAAAGAGAGAAAAAGAAAGAAAGAGGAAGGAAGGGAACATAGGGAGACAGAGAAAGAGGGGGGGAGAGAAAGAGAGGGAGAGAAAGAGAGAAAAAGAGAGAGAAATAGAGGAAGGAATAAAGGCAACACAGACAGAGAAAGAGACAGAAAAAGAAAGAAAGAAAACACACAGAGACAGAGAAACAGAGAGAAGGAAAGAAAGAGAGAGAGAAAGGGAGGAAGGAAGGAAACACAGAGAGAGAGAGAGAGGGAGAGAGAAAAAGAGACAGTGTTCCCCCCATTTACCGGAGTAATACGCCACATTTTTAATGTCAAAAGTGAGGAAAGACCACAAATTAATTAAAGGGAAGAGAGAGAGGGAGAGAGAGAGGGAGGGAGGGAGGAGGGAGGGAGGGAGGGAGAGAGAGAGAGAGAGAGAGAGAGAGAAGAGAGAGAGAGAGAGAGAGAGAGAGAGAGAGAGAGAGAGAGAGAGAGAGAGAGATCAGAAAACTCGGTGGGTCCCTGACAAATACCTAGGACAAACAAGAATCCACGCGCGCAGAATGCTTATCCGCCTGTCCCGACTTCTTAAAAGCTTTTGATGCTCCGTTTTTAATTAGGATATTTTCCCCCTCCCCACTTTTAGGTGTCAAAGGGGGCCCCCGGGACCCTGCCCAAAGGACGAGCCTGGAAAAACGGAACAATTTCTCGGCCGAAGGGCATATTTCGAAGGGGCGACTCTCAACTCCGTTTCACAAAAGGAGGCGAAGAATCCCCGAGCTTTTCCACGCGGGGCTGTTCCCTGCGAAGTCCCCACGCGCGTTCAGTGGGGCCGTGGAGTCTCCTTTTTCCCCCCCGGAATCTTCCTAATCGGCTTTTAAGCGCCTGGACGTAGAAAGTCAACGGCGAAACGTGGAGAAAATCTCCATAAACTGCCCCGTGGTTCTTTTCTCTTCCCCTCGGGAAGTGGCGTCCCTCGAGATTCGTTGCCTTCTTGCGAACTGCGTGGGTTGGGTTTTTTTTAAGGGGAAAGAAGCGAGCCTCTTGAGTATTCACCGGCGCCCACAGACAGACGGCTTCTA